>NC_133324.1:864596294-864896294 GCF_042186555.1 Aquarana catesbeiana
ATGTTTTCGCATTCGATTCGAATATGTTTTCGAATTCGATTCGAATATGTTTTCGAATTCGTTCGTTTTTTTTCGGATTCGTTTAAATTCTTTACTTTTGTAATTCGGAAATTCGGATGCATCCGAATTTCCGAATAATGAAAAATTCGTCCGAATTTCGATTCGGAACGAAACGAAATGCACATGCCTAGTGGTGGTATTACTATTAAATGAACATACATGGTGCAATCGACCGGTATTGAGACCATCGCAATGTGAACATGTGAGCTTGATTTTAATAAATCTTAAACAAGGGCTGAAATCAAGGCTGATGTGCTAGTTCGGATTTGCAATGTAATGTGCAGCATATTATGATATCTGATATGTGATTTATGGAAGCATACACGCCTCTGTAATTAGAATAATGTATAGTGTTATGCGATGGAAGATGTGTAGATCTCCTGTCCGCACGCACATCCCTTTGATAAACCTTTTGAGTTAACGATGTATTGTGTTGTTTGACGAACGATGGGTTAAATTCCCTTGCCCGTACGTGTGTAGATACTGGATGTGCTGTGCTTTGTGGCCACGCCCCCTGACGAAGTGATGACGAAATGCGTCAGGACGTGACCACGCAGCCATCCAGTCTGTCGATCAGCGGTCAACCCAAACGGGTGAGAGTTCTGACCGATCATGATAGGACTGCTTAATGTTCAAATGCTTTTTAATCCAGTTCACTTGCAAGTGCAACTTGTAAGGGGGGATGGGGATTTAAAAAATACATTTTACTTTACGTAATTACGCTATGTATATGCATCTTTGACATGAGTGACATTTAGATGGAAGGATGGATCTTGAAGCTCCATGAATGGTTGATTATATGGACATTTACCTATTGTCTATCGAGTGAGAGCAATACCATAGGGGTGACAACGCACGGTGGGTGGTGACAGATAAATAATAAGGATATATACCGCATGGGACATATATGGATGAACTTGTTTGGCCGTTTATGTGAACATACAGAGACACTGAACTTATGGACTATATATCAATTTGAATTTTGAAGCGCTGCTAATGTTTTTAAACAGCATATTTGTTTCTTTAGTAATAAAATCCTGATAATAGCTCATCCACACTCAAAAACTTAGGGTTGAAACACTTAACGGCTTTAAGCAGTCTTAAAGGTAAGGGCTTTGCTGTCTATTCTGTTGGGTTGCTAGGCAAGAGGTCACTTCTACATGTGTTTCCTTGCTACCGAACCTTTTTTTTTTTTTTTTGGTTCAACATTTGTATTGGTTTTTCTTGACATAGTATTTTATTTAACACATTGTTAATAACATAAGGTTTAACATACCTAAGGTATTAAACAAGCAGAAGAAGAATATATAAATAAAACTGACATTGAAATGTATCCCTAAAAACAAAAACAAAGTAGGGATATAGCAGATATGTTAAATCAAACAATTAGACTAATATCTTGTTTAAACAAGATATTATAAGGATCAGTATATAAAGTAGTATTAAAGTAGTATAATATGTAGTATAGTAAGTATCCTTGTTATTAATCACTACTAATAAGCTCAATAGTGTTTTTAACCACTTGCCGACCGCCGCACACCAATTTAAGTCGGCAGAATGACGCGGGCAGACAAAAGGCCGTACCCATACGTCCCTTTGAGTTTGCCGCTTAGTGGGCTCGTGCCCGCGGGTCCCCTGAACTCGATGTTTGCCAGCGGCCTGCGTTTGCGTTGAGGAGAGGCAGAACGGCGAGATGCCTATGTAAACAAGTCATTTCCCTGTTCTGCCTAGCTCCTGTCATCCGGAGCAGTGATCTCTGTCATGTTCTAGTGAGCCCACCCCCCCCACAGTTATAACACATCCAGGGAAAAACACTTAACCCCTTGATCGCCGCCCAGTGTTTAACCCCTTCCCTGCCAGTGTCATTTATACAGTAATCAGTGGCTATTTGTAGCTCTGATCGCTGTATAAATGTCAATGGTCTCAAAATAGTGTCAAAAGTGTCCAATCTGTCCGCCATAATATCGCAGTCCCCATAAAAATTGCAGATCGCTGCCATTACTAGTAAAAAAAAAATAATAATAAAAATGCCATGAATCTATCCCGTTTTGTAGACACTATAACTTTTGCGCAAACCAATCAATATACACTTATTGAGATTTTTTTTTTACCAAAAATATGTAGAAGAATACATATCGGCCTAAACTATGGAACAAATTAGTTTTTTTATATATTTTTTGGGGATATTTATTATAGCAAAAAATAAAAAAAATTGACAGTCTTTTTTTGTTTATAGCGCAAAAAATAAAAACCGCAGAGGTAATCAAATACCACCAAAAGAAAGCTCTATTTGTGGGAAAAAAGGACATCAATTTTGTTTGGGTACAACGTCGCACAACCGCACAATTGTCAGCTAAAGCGATGCAATGCCAAATCGCAAAAAATGCTCTGGTTGGGAAGGGGATAAATCCTTCCGAGGCTGATGTGGTTAAAGTTGTTCAAAATAAAATATATCATAAAAAAGGCATGAAGGAAAGATACAAAAGAAAGATGTGGGTAAGACAAGGACAGTCAAGATGAATATTGTAACCAAGGTCGCCATGTATTTTCAAAAATAGCTAGGTGGTTATGTAAAATGCGAGTCAATTTATCGTTGATCATGACCCAGTTCAACTTTTGTGTGACATAATCAAATGTTATTCCAGATTGATTCCAACAACACACAATGGTTATTCTAGCAGCTAGGATTATAAGGGAAATAAAGCGACTGCTGTGCTTAGGTAAACTCATATTACATTTTTGAAAGAGAGCAATTTCAAGGGATTTAATAACATTTATAATGGCAATTTCATGTATAAAGTAAAATATTTTGATCCAAAAGTTACATATTTTGGGACATTGTCACCAAATGTGTAGAACCTTCTTGACCACAATTTCTAAAACATTTAGAAGAGACTTGTCAATTCATTTTAGCTATTCTCAATGGAACCATGAGCCATTGCAATGGAGTTTTGTAATTAGATTCCACTAAAGATGTATTTGACCAATATATTTGAGACAGATTATTGATGGTTTTATACCATTCTGAGTGTTCCCAATAAAAATTAAGATCTTTTTCCCATTGTTCCATTTATGGGAGCTTATGTTCAGGTTCAATTAAAATACTATATATATAATAGCGATACAGCCTGTTATTGGAGTTCTAGTAGTACAGGAGTTTTAGAAAAGGGTTAACAGGAGTAGTTGATTCATTTTACTAAATGTATTTTTTTAAGAATAAAGTAATTAGGTTGTATTGAGATAGTTCAGAGGAAAGTAGTTGTAATATAGATTTATAATAATCCAGTGAATATAATTTATTCCCAGATAAAAAGTTTATAATATATGACAAACCCCTATTTTCCCACCACCAAAAAAGTTCAGAGGATAATCCAGGTATAAATTCAGGATCATTAAACAAAGGTGATAAAGGTGTATGAGGTGAACAAAGACCTTTTCTCATTCGATGTCTATCTCAAATTGATAATGAGAATGAAAGACTAGGACATACGATTGGGGGCCACAATTTACTAGGAATCCACATCATAGCTTCAATCAAACCTTTAGAGCATGCAAGGGCCATCCAAGAACCTTTATTTAAACCTATTCCATCTTGATATGTTTATAAATCTTTTTTTTTATATGCCAGGTCTATCAGGAAAATGTTAAAACCTCCTTAAAATCTTTGTTTTGTTTGGCCTTTAAAACAAATCTGTAGCTGTTAAGACCAATCCATATTACAGCACCGGCTTTGTTCATAAACAGCAACTTTCATAATACCACCGAAGTTCTCTCTACAAGAGGCTGGAATAGCAGTTAGACATTACTGAGAAAACTCAATGTGTTCATTATTTTCTGCCATCCAGTTCTCATTATCAAGTTTCTTTTTGACTTTCTGATTGAGAGGCATTGTTCATTTCAAAGAACTTTCCCTCCAAGTTGTTTCTTTGCCCGCCTAAATGAGCAAAGCAGGACTCCTGGTGTCCCTACAGCCTAAGGGTCAGAGGGCCGAGTGTGGGAGAATGTGCAATAGAAATATAAACAACCCAGGCAACAGCAATTATGCATAATAACCCGCAGCACTTCATTATAAGATGAAGACCATAATGCATTTTTACAAGTGCATGCCAATCATCTCTGATTATTGAGAAAACAATGTCTGATTGCGCTGTGTTGTAAAGTTTTATAATGCAAACAAGTGATCCCCAAGATCACAGGCTGTCAGTGCTCTCTGACTGCATGTAATAAGACAGATAGTACAATTGAGTGTGTTATTATTTAGCCATGAAAGGGTATATCATCCAAGATATGGAGCTCTCAGCATAATTTAACTAATAACTGTGCCTGCTTGGATGCAACAATTAATTATTACAGAGAGAGTTTTTAGCCGCACTCGACAGGATGAAAAGTACAGCCAATGTTTGCCTTACATTTTTAGAAACATTCATATTTTTACCCATAAGCAATTTATAAAGCACTCCTCTGGTCTAATGAGTTGGAAAAGAGCATCATTTGAACAAAAACAATATAATATTGTAAAACATTCCTATTGATAGCAAGTTTAGATATTTATTTACTTTGTTGCCTTTTTATAGTGCATTATATACCACATTACTTTGCAGTATAAATACCTATCACATTTGCCCTGGCCTCAAAGGACATTGGAAATTTTCTTTGCTAGTGGTTCACAATTTTAGGGACCCAAAATCTAGTTATTATGGCATTTTTAAAGCCCAACTCCAGACTTGTGTTCTCAAGAGAACAGAGAACGTTGCTCCAAGCACTAATACATAGCTACCTGGCTTGCCCAGCCCACTAAAACAAACTGACGGGAGATGTTGCGAGCTGAACACCATTAAATAGTCTGATCACAGTATAAAAGAAGACAGCTTCAGCTTGTCTCCTCTGAAACATATGCCCCTCGGACTCATTTCACCCTCACACGGGCTTAGTCATAGACAATAGTCTTTATGACTAAGCCTATAGGAGAGGGAAACACACATCAGAAAGTCGTGGCATCTGATAAAGACAAGCTGAAGGCTTCTTCTTTATACTGTGGCTGGGCTGACTATCAGTGTGCAACTCCAGGCTTATATAAAACATATATAAAAGTTCCCCATCCCATAGGTAAAAAAATAGAACTTTGGCTGCTATACCTTCCTACCTTCTGGCACTGTGACACCACTAGATGTTCTCAGCCTCATTCAACCTGCAAGACTGGGGACACACTGTGAGTGCTGATGTCATGCACCCACCCCCTTAGGTGTCACCAGAATGCCCCGCATTCATGGTCCATTAGACTATCTTTGCTTAGCATTAGTGGGAGATGATGGAGGTGGTGGCACTGTCTATAAATATTCTCTTGCGTGGAATTTTCTGTAGGAACTACTCTTTGCCAGGAACCGAGCATGCAATAGGAAAGTTCTATCCCTACTCCAATCCCTCTTATCTCCTGCTCTTTTATCAGCTACTTGTTACTTGTTTTACTAAATACTGCTGTCAATCAAATGAGAAAGGAGAATACAGGGCATATCTTTGAGAAGTCATACTGTTCTATAAAGCTATATGTTCTGCCTCTTATGCAAATTTTGGAGCATAACAGTAAAAAAATGGAAGTGTGCAAACCTATAACCTCTGAGCTGTGCTGCTACCAGAGATTGAGCTAAGAAAAATCTAGGTCCTGCACTGTGCTTTTTTTGCATCTGGGAACCCTAAGGAGAGATCCACAAGACAAATAGAGGTCTAACTATAAAGCATTCATTGGATGAATGTCACAAGTCTACATGCAGGTTGCATGAATTTTCCCCATATTTTCTGTAATAGATTAATTTCATGATCATCAGCTCTATGTAGTATCCAAAATGTATTTTTTCATTAACGTATTTCAACTGGAGCTGACGATCATAATAATTAATCTATTACAGAAGACATGGAGAAAACAATCATGTAGCCTGCATGAAAGCTTGTGACATTCGTGTAACCAATGGTTTATAGTTATACTCCATAGTTTGCAGGTATGTATAAATGCACTACACTTAACGTGCAATTTCAGTATCTACAATAAAAAAAAAAACATCTTTTTTTATTTGTGATTGGCCATGATGGCTAAGGCAACCTTTAAGTTCTTGCATCATTCCTGTACTTTGAAATGTGCATAGAATAGAGTGAAGACTAAAGACAATGAAAAGGAGAAGGACACAGTGGCAGTGGCTAGTTGACAGAGCAGTTACAGATAGTGGTGGATATGGTGCTTCTTCCCACACATAAAGCTACCTGAGCAGGTGTAGTGCTACCCCTGCAGGAGCTGCAGGTTATTTGGGTACTCTGCTACTGTCCAGCTCTATGTGAAGCCTCATGATTGAGGGACCAGCAGAGTGTAGAGGCTCCTTTTATCTATAAAACATTAAACACTTGACCAATCCTTCCTTCCAAAATGACCAGACGACACATTTTATTTGGAGTCGAATGGCCATAGCAGCCTTTTATTACAAACCATTAAATACAACATTCACAAGAAAACAAGTTTGGGGAACAACCCACAATTTTCCACAGTTAGGAAGCGACACCCATACCTCAGATGTGCCCAACCCACAGTTTTCCACAGTTAGGAGTGACACCCATACCTCAGATGTGTCCAACCCACAGTTTTCCACAGTTAGAAGTGACACCCATACCTCAGATGAGCCTAACCCACTATTTTCCACCAATATTTTACCAGCACCGCCTTCAAATACCAAATAGACCCCCTGCCTGCTGCTATGGCAAGAACATAAAAGGACCAAGAAATTGAATGGCAAGCTAGCATAAAACCCAAAAACCCACTACAAATACCCCAGCACCTTGAAAAAAATAGGAGGCTCCCCCAAACCAAAACAAACAAGGGAGAGAGGGTGGGAAAAAAAACTGATGCTGTGATGAGCTCTGACTGAGCTGTGACACGATCCTCCTGTTAGCAGAGTATTGAAATCATGCTGGAAGTTTGTTATCTGCAGTAATACTGCTTATCAATGCATGTCTTTACAGAATGGAGAAACATGAACATAGGAACAAGGAACATCCAAGTACATAGAGAGAGGATAGACAAACATCTTGTTATATCAGATACCATACCATAACTTAACTATACACTATAATACTACAGCGCCACCTGCTGTTTAGACAGGCATAATGCATATGTAGTATATATCATAAATAGTGGCATAACATAGTCAACAAAATGATCATTATAACACACTAAAACAGCGCTAGTGTTGAGCTAAACGGATAATGTGGCCAACTTCACATGCAAAAAAAGTCCTTAAAGAGAGAAGAGCAGTAAGCAAAATGGTTCAGAAAAGTGTTCATAGGTGATCAGAGTACAAAAGTTCAGCGTGCACCTTCCACCGATCCTTCCACTTCCACCCTGTGAGAACACACTCCCCTCAGGGGGTTAAACTCACCAAAAGCCTAATACATATAAGCATCCAAGAAAGGAGAAATCCAAGCCACCAGCCACTGTCAGCAACGCTCCGGAGGAATCCAAGATGGTCAAGGCTCATAAATCACCAGACAACAAAAGAAAAGCGTACATAGCATAATCCTGTTTATTAGATAAAAGCCCTTCACATCACACAAATACCCCCCTTCAAACATTATACGTACATTGTAAATGCAATCAAAGGAGCAGATCAGAGGAAGCATTTAGACACAGCACTTCACCATAGTCAGCTCCAGCCGGTTCCGCTTTCCAAGCAGCAATCACTAACTTCCTGGTTGCAGTACAGGCTGTGGTGGAGCGCAAACGTCACTTCCGGCGTCATTTAGGTCACGCCCTGACGCGTTTCATCATATCCTGACTTCAACCCTGACGCGTTTCGTCATATCCTGACTTCAACCCTCTGTTGAAGTCAGGATATGACGAAACGCGTCAGAGCGTGACCTACACGACGCCGGAAGTGACGTTTGCGCTCCACCACAGCCTGTACTGCAACCAGGAAGTTAGTGATTGCTGCTTGGAAAGCGGAACCGGCTGGAGCTGACTATGGTGAAGTGCTGTGTCTAAATGCTTCCTCTGATGTGCTCCTTTGATTGCATTTACAATGTACGTATAATGTTTGAAGGGGGGTCTTTGTGTGATGTGAAGGGCTTTTATCTAATAAACAGGATTACGCTATGTACGCTTTTCTTTTGTTGTCTGGTGATTTATGAGCCTTGACCATCTTGGATTCCTCCGGAGCGTTGCTGACAGTGGCTGGTGGCTTGGATTTCTCCTTTCTTGGATGCTTATATGTATTAGGCTTTTGGTGAGTTTAACCCCCTGAGGGGAGTGTGTTCTCACAGGGTGGAAGTGGAAGGATCGGTGGAAGGTGCACGCTGAACTTTTGTACTCTGATCACCTATGAACACTTTTCTGAACCATTTTGCTTACTGCTCTTCTCTCTTTAAGGACTTTTTTTGCATGTGAAGTTGGCCACATTATCCGTTTAGCTCAACACTAGCGCTGTTTTAGTGTGTTATAATGATCATTTTGTTGACTATGTTATGCCACTATTTATGATGACTTCTCTGTAAATTTAAACGGCTGCTTTTCTGTTTAGTCTTATATGAGACTTTTTTAAACATATTGGTGTTTTCTTTTTATACCTTACATATTCATATATGTTTTATTTATTTATTTATTACTGCTTTTGAGCTGCTAGCGTCCCTGGCGCTGAGTGGTGTGTTTTTGGGCCTGTAAATACACCTTTTCATATATGTAGTATATAGTCAGTTTATAAACAACCTTTCTGTTGTACTTTTCCAACACCCCCTCCTCTCTACCCACAACAGGACACACCCTCTGCCTTGAACTCTTCAATCTGCTAAGCAGACTGCAGCATATCAAAATCACCCACTAATACTACACCTCTTCTGCAGGCCCTGATCATGCTGGCCCTCGTGCTAGTTTCATTCAGCTCCAGGCCATGTACTTCCTCATTGACACCACCAGAATACCTTTACTGTAAAGCTCCAGCAGGCACACAAGAATTATAATCACAACCATTTATAAGCAGACTGTATTGGCAGATTAGAGTCATAAAGTACAACAAAGCAAGTTGGCTCATGAATATCGGTCAGCATAAACACAACAATAACTGTATGATTCACCTCATAGAGATGCTTATGAAAGGTCAGGTTGCAGTTTATACCGTGCCCCCAGGAGCAAAGACAGTAGCTCTTTGTATGAGATGATACACTGCAAGTGACCAACAATGGTAACAAACATAGGCCAACTATGTCACTTGAGCACTCTCAAACAAGGGGGCTAGGTTTAGGCCTCCAAAATACTGGCTTATAGTTAAACACAGTTCTGCACTCAGGATAGGATAAGCTGGGCAAGTCTTTAGGACAGATCTTCTGCTGGCTAAGTTGGGGCCCTTTATGAACGCTGGCACGCAGAGTGATGAGAATTTGTCAGCAAAAAGGAATATAGCAGCAGTATATCACAGATGTTGAATTTAATGGAAGGGGAAACTCCTTTTAGGCAGAGGAGTACTGGCAATGGGCAGGCCCAGATACAGCCACTGGGACAAGTTTTATACTGTGATAATAGTTAGATATGAGGGTGGGAGCAAATGTCTGCACTCTAGTCTGCACACACGAGTTCATGACGGACTTCTGGGCTATGTAGGGCTCTGCCTGAAATGGCTCAAAGTGATTTACATTGCAGCCAGTGTGAGGGGTCTGTGACTGCAGGGGAATGCAGCTTAATGTTGCGTCTGTAACTGGGATTTTCCAACGGGAAATGTTTGATGTGAGCTTGTTGTCGGAAAGTCTGACCATGTGTATGCTCCATTGAACATTTGCTGTCGGAATTTCCACATACAAATGTTTGAGAGCAGGTTCTCAAATTTTCCGACAACAAAACTTGTGTGTACACAAGTCCATCGCACAAAAGTTCACGCATGCTCTGAATCAAGCAGAAGGAGCTGCACTGGTTATTGAACTTCCTTTTTCTTGGCTCGTCGTACGTGTTGTATGTCACCCCGTTCTCACGTTCGGAATTTTGGGCCAACATTTATGTGACAGTGTGTATGCAAGTCAAGTTTGAGCCAACATCCTTCGGAACAAAAATCCACAGTTTTGTTGTCGGAAAAATCCGATCATGTGTACGGGGCATAAGTTGTTAGCAGGTAAATGCAGCTTAATGGTGGGTCTGTGACCCTCTCACCAACTCCTTTGTTCTATGGTTTGATCCTATATGTTAACTAGGCCAAATAGGCAGCACAGTGGCTAAGTGGTTAGCACTTTCGCCTAGCGGCACTAGGTTCATCGGCTCAAATCCCAACCATGACACTACCTGCCTAGAGTTTACAAGTTCTCCCTGTGCCTGTGTGGGTTTCCTCCAGGAATTTTTCTCCCACACTCCAAAGACATGCTAGTAGGTTAATTGCCTCCTGTCTAAATTGTCCCTAGTATGTGTATGAATGTGAGTTAGGGACCTTAGATTGTAAGCTCCTTGAGGGCAGGGACTGATGTGAATGTACAAAATATGTGTAAAGCACTGCTTATAAGTGCCTATAATAAATAAATAATTGCACACCTCCTACCCCCAGTTGCCAAAGTTGGTAGATGTCTTTTCATAGTGCAAACATTCATTTTGAGGGGTGGATTTTTAAAAATACATAATGGTGAATGGTGATGACCATACCATGAAAATACGATGGACCATATTTTGTGCCAACAGTGGTGTGCACCAGACAGTCCTAATATGGGATGAAATAGGAAAACTTTGGAAAATGTTGCAGATGTGCTGTTGATAATCTAACAATAAGATGTTAAGAAAGAATTTCTGCAAATTATTTTTCTTTTGGCCTTGCTAAGATGCATGATATATACAGTATATATAACTTTTATTGCTACAGTGTATCTGCAACTGGCTCAGGAAACAGGCAACAGCTAAATATACAAACATAATGATTGAAAGCAAATACTCCACAAAAGCTACGAAAAAAAAAACAATCTTTTTTCAAGTCTATAATTACCGTACTGTGCTCATCTGGTGCAAGAAATAGGAAGTATTAAAACGTAGACAACTGTAAGAATTCCAATTCCAAAATGCCCTGAAATTATGTAATTAAAAACATACCAACGGCCTCTACTGCTTAAAAGCAACTACTGGCATACATTTTTTTAGCAATTTATTTTGAACACACTAAAGCATGCATCATTTGAACAGGTGAAGGATACAACATTTGTTTTGTTTGTGAAATTCAATACAGGTTCTATAAACCGGTCGGGGGTATGAGTTTTAGTTTATTCATTTTATACTAATTTTATTTTTGTGTGTGGGTTGTGTACTTTCTCTGCAATCTTTTGCAACATAACAAAAAATCAGCTTTTCTGCCAAGTATCAAGATACGGCACACAGAGTCAGCAACTGTTTTATCAAACATTAGCTTTTAGATCTGCCATAATCTGTATATATCTGTGATTTTGTTTACTGGAATAAATTGTCAGCTTCTCTGTCAAATAACAAATTATATGCTGTTAAAACCCATATTTTAGCAAAAAAAAAAAAAATACAAAATTTGTTTTACAACCTCAGGAAGTGACATGGGCACCACTAGAAGGAACCTACTGACTAGATACTGTAAAGGAAGAATCAGATCCAGTTTGTTTTTACTTTTTTCTTTAAATTAAAGTGTTATTAAACCCAGGACCCTGCATTCACTATATCTGGTCTCCCACAGTACACAGAACATGGAAATGCAATTATTTTAGTAAATATAAACTACTAAATACTTTTTCTCATCAGCAGTATATATCAGTCTTGTGATTTCTATCAGTGTCCGGCAGAGCATTGGTTAAAGCTTGCAGGAGGGGTTTTCTGACTGTCCTATGAGACTGCAAGAACCCTGACTCTCTGTCTGGACAGTGCTGATTGGCCCTTTGTAATCACATGCACTCTCCCAAGAAAAAAAAAACCTCTCTAGCAATACACACCAAACTGAGCATGTGCAGCCTGACTCCATAGACTCTATGTTATCAGGAAATTATCAGGGGACAGTGAAAGGAGGGGAGGATCAGAGAACATTGTCAATGTATGGACTTCACTAATGAATTACCTACTTGACTTCCGGAAGGTTTTACCCCCTTCATGACCAGACCATTTTTTGCTATTCAACAATGTGCTACTTTAACTGGCAATTGCATGGTCAAACAACACTACCATAGTGACACTGTATTACTCTGGGGGGGGGGGGGGGTGATCAAGGATTTTTGTAACACTTTGATTGCTGTTATCACTGTAACAGCATTGTCTTGAACTGTCATGAATGGGTTTCATTCATAACAGGCGTGATTTGTAGTGATCTGTGATTGGCTACAGCTAATCACAAGGTACAAGGTGCTGTGACTGGCCTAGGTATCATGTGATAGCTGTGGGCCAATCGCAGCATCACAATACTAAGTACAGCTGTTATGAATAAAACCCATTGTGTTTACATTGGGATCATGTGATTCCCTGGCCCCCCAAAGCGGCCGGGTATAAGGAGCCCCAATCTGCTGTGTTCAGGGGACAGTGGTCATAGGAGTGGCACACTGAGTGCCCCAAGGGCGTGCCAATGCACATGTTCTGGGCGATATACAAGTACCTCACCTGGTCTGCAGCTGCTGCCCGCCCACAGTAGACATACTGTGGGAGGGGGCGGGAAGTGGTTAAAGTGTAGTGACGAATAAAAACATAAAAATCAGCACAAGGGACATGAAGGGGATTGAAATATCAATCATCCTCACATCTCCCATTTTTTAATCCTTTGTCATTCATAAAAGCTGTAGTATGGCTCCTGGCAGCCCTTTAGTTGAATTAACCTCCACAGCACCGGAAGATTATAGCAATGGGGGGGTGGAGTGGTAGGACAGAGGTAGATTTCCATAGAAAAAATAAGAATCAGCACAAGGGACACATCATACCATTAGTAAGTTATTAAGTTGTAATCCTTATGCTGCTAGCATTAGTAAATTAATAGGAAAGTATATCATATTCACTTGTTAAAAACTATATTTTACATTTCTTCAGTTACTTCCTGGTCTCCATGCCAAGGCAAAAGATGTCTGTCATACATCCCAGGAGTCTTTAGGTGGGGAGAAGGTTTTTTTTTCAGTTAAGCACTCCCTCCTGCCTGCCTGAGCTAAGAGCAGATGGATTCTAGGAAGTAATTGCTACATAAATTGTCTGCCATTACTCAAGATGGCCACGGGCAGACATTCTTGGGGTAATTTCCCTGCAAAATTAAGCATGGAGACATGGATGGATGGTTGAATTTGCTTTGGATATTAAAAATGAATTAAGTAACATTTTTGGTTTATGGTGCCAAGATGCAGTGTTTTTCCGCTTTAAGCAATTACAGTAACAGGTTGTTTTTTTGGGGGGGATAAAGTTTGACATAAATAAATAAAAGCTGACTATTGTAAGCACCCCTGTCAATGTTAAATGGCTTGTCTAATCTCTCTAACTGACACTTTTGCTGGACAGTTTAGTCTTGTAAAGGAAGTTAAAAAATAGCAGACTTACTGGCCAGACCACCAGTTGAAAATAAAGTAAAAAACCCCCCCAAAAAACGAATGCAGCCACCGCGTCTAAGAATCGGTAAGCTGCAGTATAATGTTTTCTTGTTTTTTGAATTTATTACCACTTTAACCACTTCAGTACCAGGCACTTTCGCCCCTTCCTGCCCAGAACAATTTTGAGCTTTCAGTGCTGTCGCACTTTGAATTGTGTGGTCATACAACACTGTACCCAAACTAAATTTTTATCATTTTCTTCCCACAAATAGAGCATTCTTTTGATGGTATTTGATCACCTCTGTGGTTTTTTTTTTTTTGCTAAACAAACTAAAAAAGACCGACATTTTTGAAAAAAAAAAAAGTTTTTCTTTGTTTCTGTTTTGTTTTCTCCACTGACGGGCACTGATGAGTCCGCACTGATGGGCACTGATGAGGCGGCACTTATAGGCACTGATGAGTTGGCACTGATAAAGTGGCACTGATGTGTAGAATTGATGGGCACTGATAGGCGGCACTGATATTCAGCACTGATGGGCAATGGTAGGTGGCACTGATATGCAGCACTGATGGGCACTGACAGGTGGCACTGATGGGCACTAACCGGTGGCACGGATTGGCACTGATAGGCGGCACTGATTGGCACTGGCAGGTGGCATTGATGGACACTAATAGATGGCACTGATGGGCAACACTGATTGGGTAGGTACTTACAGGTATTAATGCTGGGCACTGATTGGCACTGTGATGGACACTGATAGGCACTGTGGTGGGCTCTGATTGGCACTGTGGTGGGCACTGATTGGCACTGTGGTGGGCACTGGCAGACTTTATTATTGGGGCACTGCTGGGCACTGATTGGCAGCTGATTGGCACATCTGATGGGGCTGTGCTGATAATCAATGTGCTGATATCAGCACAGACCCCCCCCCTCTGAGAGGGAGAGACGCCGATCGGCTCTCCCTGTCAGCGCGAACTGAGGAATGCCGTTTACCGGCACTTCCTGGTTCTCGCGATGATCAGCTGTGATTGGTCACAGCTGATCACGTGGTAAGAAGCCTCTGTCAGATCTCACGATCTCGGCGCTGCACCCCCCCAGTGACCCAGTCTGTAGATCCCTGGCCATGTTATTTATACCTATATATGGGATGTGTTTTGGTATAATGTAAATCACATTTTTTTGACTATATGATACTTTATTAAAGTGGTTGTGAACCTAGTTATACCACTTTTACCTACAGGTAAGCCTATAATAAGTCTTAACGGTAGGTACTGGAAATATCGCCTAAAACTGCAGGGTTTAGGAGATATTTACCATTTACGATTGTGCCGACGTCATCAGCGTATGCGCACTGAATAAAAGGCACAATTGTTTCTAAGGGGCATCTGCAGGGCTGAAGTGGTTAAGGTTAAACCGCTTCTCTTCTAATTTTAGTGACTGGGCACGTGTCTTTTTAAATGCCCTTTCACTGTCAACGAGCCGGAGTCCTCGGCCCAGGAAGGAAGAGGGGTGAAGATGGATGCGGCCACCAGCGGGGACATCACGGGTTTCGTTTGCAGGTAAGTGGCACATAATGGGCTAGTATGAGATGGATACTAGCCCATTATGCTTTTACTTTGCAGGGGAAAAAAGAGTGTTTCAATAAAGTAAAAAGTGTACTGAAGCGCTTTAATGAACTAGTAAATAAATAAATAAGTGGCAAATACTAGAAGATGACCAAATAATATAGCTGCAATTATTATTTATGTGAACTGATATCACACAAAAAAAGTGTTGTTTATATTCAGAATGTATAATGCGCTAATATTAGCGCATTATACATTCTGAATATAAACAAAAAAGAGTGTTTACTTCCTCTTTAAGGACACATTATAAAAATGGGGGACTTCAGCAACCACTGTTGATAGTAAAAACAAATAAAGTTATACATCCTCCACTGTCTCAAAAAAAAAACCCCCCCCCCAAAAGAAAAACCCAAAATGGGGAATGGGGAACATCCACTAATGTGCTTGTAAACTACCAGTAGAGTACCTATAGTCATGATTAGCTCCAAAAAATTGTACCTGACCCTTTTGCTAATGTTCACATTATAATTTTTTTTTAAACATAAGTGTAATTCAGAATAATTAACTAAAATATTATCTAACAATGGAAGAGTAATAAGCAGCTGAAACTTGAAATTGGACTTACAGTGGAAGAGTCGTCTTTGTAAAAAGATGTCATCTGGGGTTTTTTTTTCTGCCACTGGTTGTTAAAGTGGATATTCCCCTTGAACTGTAACATAATCATTAAAACATGGAACAGAAAGCATGTAAGAAATTTAAAGCCACATAAAATGACTTTTGGGTAAAGTTTACATTAATAACTAGAATGTACTGTCTATAGCCAGAATATACCATCATTTCCCTTAAAGATGAAGTTGTAAGTGCTGTTTTATGAGAAAGTGTTATCTGGAAAGCATTATACTATTGCAGCACTGCAACATAATACAAAGTTTTATTATCTTCCTTCAGTGTACTAAAACATGAAAGGGAGAATCTGATTAGCTGCCATCAAAAAGAATCATAACCAAAGCTCTCTGTAATCATGGCTTCTAAGAAGCATATACATTTACAGTCATAATGATTGTAACCTAGCCCAAAAGACAACACCGTCACCCAATAAACTGTATCTTAAAGCGGTATTAAACCCAAAACCACAAATGAAATTTATTGCAGCTTACCAATCATTAGATGTGGTGGCTGCATTTGTTTTCTTTTTTTTTTTTTTTTTTTTACTGCATTGGTGGCAGCACTGGTCCACTTAGCACAGAGGCAGGCCTCTGTGCAGTGGGGGGTTCTGAGTGAAGGCAGGAGAGCGGTGATGCGGGGCGGGCGGTGAGAGATGATGTCATCTTTCTGCTCCCTGCCGCACCTCCGACATTGAGGCTGACAAAAGTGCAATGAGTGTCCAGCTTATAACAAAAGCTGTAACTTATGCAACAAATGGAATCATTTTGCAAAATGTTGTAGGTCCAAGCCTCAAAATAGAGGTGCATGGATGACACCATCTAGTCATACTAAACAAAATGTGCACAGAATTAAAGTAATTGTATAACAAACATGTTATACTTACCTCCTCTGTGCAGTTGGTTTTGTACAGAGCCTCCTCTTCTTGGGTCCCTCTTTCCTGCTCCTAGTCCCTCCCTCCTTTGAATGCCCCTCAGCCAGCAGCTTGCTACAGGGGTCACCCAAGCTGAGTTAGAGCTCCATGTATCCATTCAGACATGGAGACCCGACCTGGCCCTGTCCCCCCTCCCCCCTGATTGGCTGAATGACTTTGATTGACAGCTACAGGAGCCAATAGCACTGCTGCTCTGTCTCACCCAATCGGGAGGAGTGTACTGGATGGCTGAGGGAATCGTGAACATCGCTGGAGAGAGAAGGAACTCAGGTAGATAATTGGGGGGTGCTGGGGAGGCTGCTACTCACAGAAAGTTTTTTAGGATAAAAAACCTTCTGCCTTTACAACTCCTTTAACCACTTCAGCCCCGGAAGGTTTTACCCCCTTCCTGACCAGAGCACTTTTTACAATTTGGCACTGCATCACTTTAACTGCTAATTGCGCGGTCATGCAATGTTGTACCCAAACAAAATTTGCGTCCTTTTCTTCCCACAAATAGAGCTTTCTTTTCATGGTATTTGATCACCTCTTTTTTGTGCCACCTCTTTTTTGTGCCATAAACGGAAAAAGACCGAAAATTTTGAAAAAAATGATATTTTCAACTTTTTGTTATAAAAAAAAATCCAATAAACTCAATTTCAATCATACATTGAGGCCAAAATGTATTCAGCCACATGTCTTTGGTAAAAAAAAAAGTCAATAAGCGTATATTTATTGGTTTACGCAAAAGTTATAGTGTCTACAAACTAGGGTATATTTTCTGGCATTTACACAGCTTTTAGTTTATGACTGCCTATGTCATTTCTTGAGGTGCTAAAATGGCAGGGCAGTACAACCCCCCCAAATGACCCCATTTTGGAAAGTAGAAACCCCAAGGAAATTGCTGAGAGGCATGTTGAGCCCATTGAATATTTTATTTTTTTGTCCCAAGTGATTGAATAATGACAAAAAAAAAATATTTTACAAAAAGTTGTCACTAAATGATATATTGCTCACACATGCCATGGTTATATGCAGAATTGCACCCCAAAATACATTTTGCTGTTTCTCCTGAGTATGGGGATACCACATGTGTGGGACTTCTTGGGAGCCTAGCCGCGTACGGGGACCCCCGAAAACCAAGCACCGCCATCAGGATTTCTAAGGGCATAAATTTTTTATTTCACTCCTCACTACCTATCACAGTTTTGAAGCCCATAAAATGCTAAGATGGCACAACCCCCCCCCCCCAAATGACCCCATTTTGGAAAGTAGACACCCCAAGATATTTGCTGAGAGGCATGTTGAGTCCATGGAATATTTTATATGTTGCCACAAGTTGCGGGAAAATTACAAACTTTTTTTTTATGCACAAAGTTGTCACTAAATGACATATTGCTCAAACAGGCCATGGGCATATGTGGAATTGCACCCAAAAAAACATTCTGCTGCTTCTCTTGAGTATGGGGATACCACATGTGTGGGCCTTTTTGGAGCCTAGCCACGTACGGGGCCCCGAAAACCAAGCACCCTCTTCAGGGTTTCTAAGGGCGTAAATTTTTGATTTCACTCCTCACTACTTATCACAGTTTTGAAGGCCATAAAATGCTAAGATGGCACAACCCCCCCCCCCCCCAAATGACCCCATTTTGGAAAGTAGACACCCCAAGCTATTTGTTAAGAGGCATGGTGAGTATTTTGCAGCTCTCATTTGTTTTTGAAAATGAAGAAAGGAAAGAAAAAATTTTTTTTTCTTTTTTCAATTTTCAAAACTTTGTGACAAAAAGCGAGGTCTGCAAAATACTCACCATACCTCTCAGCATTTAGCTTGGGGTGTCTACTTTCCAAAATGGGGTCATTTGGGGGGGGGGGGTTGTGCCATCTGGGCATTCCATGGCCTCCGAAACTGTGATAGGCAGTGAGGAGTGAAATCAAAAATTTACACCCTTAGAAACCCTGAAGGCGGTGTTTGGTTTTCATGGTCCCGTACGTGGCTAGGCTCCCAAAAAGTCTCACACATGTGGTGAGACTCCTGAGTCCCTGTACTCAGGAGAAGCAACAGAGTGTATTTTGGGGTGTAATTTCACATATGCCCATGGCATGTTTGAGCAATATATCATTATTATACCATAAAAAAAAAAAAATGTTGTCTTTTTCCCACAACTTGTGTCACAATATAAAATATTCCATGGACTCGACATGCCTCTCAGCAAATAGCTTGGGGTCTCTACTTTCCAAAATGGGGTGATTTGGGGGGGTTTTGAACTGTCCTGGCATTTTATGCACAACATTTAGAAGCTTATGTCACACATCACCCACTCTTCTAACCACTTGAAGACAAAGCCCTTTCTGACACTTTTTGTTTACATGAAAAATTTTTTTTTTTTTTTTTCAAGAAAATTACTTTGAACCCCCAACCATTATATATTTTTTAAAGCAAAGGCCCTACAGATTAAAATGGTGTTTTGTTTTGTTTTTCACACAGTATTTGCGCAGCGATTTTTCAAACGCATTTTTTTGGGAAAAACACACTTTTTTTTATTTTAATGCACTAAAACACACTATATTGCCCAAATGTTTGATGAAATAAAAAAGATGATCTTAGGCTGAGCACATGGATACCAAACACGACATGCTTTAAAATTGCTCACAAACGTGCAGTGGCGACAAACTACATACATTTTTAAAAGCCTTTAAAAGTCTTTATAGGTTACCACTTTAGATTTACAGAGGAGGTCTACAGCTAAAATTACTTCCCTCGATCTGACCTTCGCGGTAATACCTCACATGCATGGTGCAATTGCTGTTTACATTTGACGCCAGACCGACGCTTGAGTTCGCCTTTGCTCGAGAGTGGGGGGGGACAGGGGTGCTTTTTTAAAAAAAATTTTTGTCTTTATTTTTTTTTTGCTTTTTTATCTTATTTTTAAACTGTTCATTTCATTTTTTTTAAATCATTTTTATTGTTATCTCAGGGAATGTAAATATCCCCTATGATAGCAATAGGTAGTGACAGGTACTCTTTTTTGAAAAAATTGGGGTCTATTAGACCCTAGATCTCTCCTCTGCCCTCAAAGCATCTGACCACACCAAGATCGGTGTGATAAAATGCTTTCCCAATTTCCCAATGGCGATGTTTACATCCGGCGAAATCTAAGTCATTAAATGCTCATAGCTTCTGGTTTCTTAGGCCATAGAGATGATTGGAGCCATTCTGGTCTCTGGTCAGCTCTATGGTCAGCTGCCCGAATCACCGGCTGCATTCTCAGGTTCCCTGTTGGGACAGGAGAGCCAGAGTAACCCTGGAAGACGGTGGGATGGGGGGGACATTCCATCCCACTGCTTGTAAAAGCAGTCTAGAGGCTAATTAGCTGCTAGGATTGCTTTTACATGAAAGCCGACTGCTGGCTGAAAAGAATGCTACCAAAATGGTACCTAAACCTGCAGGCATCATTCTGGTGTAACCACTCAAAGTTCAGCAACATACCAGTACTTTGCTGGTCCTTGTTTGGCATATATTGTAATCTTTTTTTTCATGCAGCCTGTGGGCTGAACGTAAAAAAGAGATTGATCGGTGGGTATGCCCACCATTAGAATACCTCCCTTCATTCACCCACTTCTAATGATGGGCATATATGCACCATATATATATGCCGAAGCATGGGGGCATCCGCCCCAAAAGTTAGGAGCAAATCGCCCCTGCTGCCCCCATGCTTCGGCATATATGCTCTTTTTTTTAACTGTGGTGGTGAAATCACCTCCAACAGCGCTGCAGTCACGGCTTTATGTATCGTGGGAGCAAAGGCTGTTGCTGTCAAGATTAATAAATCCACGATGCAGCTGAATGGTGTACTTGAAAACAAAAAAATGGTTAACAATAAAACACAGTAAAGTATAAAAAAATTACATACCTGAAAAGCAAACATGAAAAAACATAATAACAATAAAACATTGCAGAATAGAATACAGTAAAAAAGAGCAGAACAATAGAGAGAGAATAGAGAGAGAGAGAGAACAATAAAACGACAACTATTTTTATTTTTTTTTGTGTATTTTTTTTTTACATTCTTTTTCCTAACTGTAACTTTTGTAACTGTAACGGGTTCCAGGTTTGGGTCTCTCAAAATGTGATGGCATCTTGGGAGACCCTGTGAAAGTGTGCCTAGTCTGTGCAATGCTGTACCCTACGCTAAAACTCAACTAGTGTATGGTAGCGCTCAAAACATTCACCAATGCAAAAACCAAGATTGTCAGGACAGGATGGACAATAATAGGGGGTGTCACGCCTATATCCACGCTTTCTACAGACACAACATTTTCTTTGGGGGGCTCGTTGGGTAGGGGTACTCGGGAGGACATAAGGAAAATGCCTCATATGCAGCCGGCTTACTGCATTTGGTTGGGGAAGGTGAGGTGGAGCACCATCTGGAAACAGAAGGGCTCTGACGATCTCTTCCTGGAATTTAAGGAAAGATTCAGTCTGTCCTGAAGCTCTGTATAGCACATGAGCGTTCAGCAAAGCCAATTGAAATAAGTATACAGACACTTTTTTATACCAGCGTCTGGCCTTACGGGCAACTAGGTACGGTGCCAACAACTTGTTGTTGAGGTCCACCTCTCCCATATTTTGGTTATATTCGTGGACACAGAGGGGTTTCTCCACAACACCAGTTGCCGTAGTAATTTGGACAGTCGTGTCTGCATGAAGGGAGGTAAGAACGAAAACATTCTTATTATCCCTCCACTTCATAGCGAGCAAATTATTACACTGCAAGCAGGCTCTCTCCCCCAGCCTAAGACAGGAATCTACAAGCCGCTGGGGAAAGCCCCGGCGATTAGGTCACACGGTGCCACATGCTCCAATCTGATGATCAAAAAGGTGACTAAAAAGTGGCACACTCTTGTAATAATTGTCCGCATATAAGTGGTACCCCTTTCCAAATAAGGGTGACACCAAGTCCCACACAATCTTGCTAGCGCTTCCTATGTAGTCAGGGCAGTTTGTCGGCTCTACGTGACTATCTTTGCCCTCGTAATCCATAAAACTACATGTATAGCCTGTGGCCCTGTCACAGAGCTTATACATCTTGACACCGTATCTGGCACGCTTGCTGGGAAGGTACTGTTTGAATGACAAGCGGCCAGAAAATTTAATCAGGGACTCATCAACGCAGACAACTTGATGGGGAGTAAACAAGTCTGCAAAACGTTGGTTGAAGTGGTTTACGAGGGGCCGAATTTTGTAGAGCCATTTGTATCCAGGGTCTCCACGAGGACAACAGAGTTCATTGTTGTTGAAGTGCATGAACTGCAAAATCTGCTCGTATCGTGCCCTGGCCATGGAAGCAGAGAACATGGGCATATGGTGAATTGGGTCAATGGACCAATATGACCGCAACTCACTCTTTTTGGTTATGCCCATGAGGAAGGAAAGGCCCAGAAAGATCTTAAATTCAGAAACCGTAATTGGTTTCCAATCTCTGGCAAGGGAGGACTTGGGGATTGGTGGCTATGTGTTTACCAGCGTAAAAATTGCTTTGGTCCACAATAGATCTATAGAGATCTTTGGTGAAAAACAGCGAATAAAAATCAAGTGATGGAAAATCAACTGTTTCCACATGAATGCCGGGTTGGCCAGTGAATCGGGGAAGTACGGGTGCTGCAGAAGTGGTGGGTTCCCAATTAGGATTGGCGAATGCAGCAGGAAGGGCACTATGGGCACGACGGGCCTGTGTTCATCTTCTTGGTGGCAGCGGGACACTTCTTGTGCTTGCCACCTTGCCAGCTTGAACTGCACTTATGGGACTCGCCACGTCACCAAGTGTTACTGCAGTGCTGGATGTACGACCAGGGTGTACTAGGCTGCTGGTGCTTGCCAGTTCACCAGAAGGAATAGCGGCGCTAGTACTTCTCTGCTCCATACGAGGGACTGGCGGTTTTTGCACCTCAACAGCAGAAGAAGAAGATTGGGGTCTGGTACGCCTGACCTTGGCAGGGACCACAACTCCGTCGTCAGAGCCACTGTCCTCTACAGGATCGTATTCTGAGCCTGAATCTGACAGATGAGTGACTTCCTCTTCACTATCTGTCATGCTCAGAAACGTGTAGGCCTCTTCACTAGTGTACCTTCGATTTGCCATTTTGGGCTCTAAATTTAGTGGTACACTAGTGAGACTCACAGGCAAAAAAGCTCCTGACTGTTAGCGACTGTATCAAAACGCTACCAAAAAGCTGTTAGGGATCGTAGGGATCAGGCCTGACTCTGCGAACGCTGCAGTTATGTGTTTAGTGTTTTGTAAGTGACAGTGATCGATCGATACTGCACTTGGGTGGGCTGGGCTGGGCGGAGGGGTAAAACGCAAGTGCTAGCAGGTATCTGGGCTGATCCCGCTAACACTGTGTTTTTGGGAACCCTAAACTGCTGGGGATGCTAGTATAGATCTGATCGGATCAGATATTGATCCGTTCAGGTACTATACCACTAAGGGAGGTGTATGCTGTGTGAGTGAGTGTTAGCGGTACTGGCACTAACCTGACGCTGCCTGGGGCAACGCAAACCTTATCTGACTCTAAAACTTAACTTATATCACCGCCGGGCGATTAGGGGGTTAAACCTTTATTAGGTAATAAACGGCGGGTGCCCTGACACTATAAAAAATAAACTAACTAATCAGCATCACCCGTAACAGTTATACAGTGATCACTGGTGAAAGGGTTAACTAGGGGGCAATCGGGGGGTTAAAACCTTTGCTAGGCAGTATATGGGGGTCCCTGACGCTATAAAACGCTGACGGCAAACCTAAATACTTACCTCCCTAACTAGCATCACCTGTGACACTAATACAGCGATCAGAAAAATGATCGCTTAGTGACACTGGCGACGGGGGTGATCACGGGGTTAAAACTTTATTAGGGGGGGTTAGGGGGTACCCTAGACCTAAAGGGGCCCAACACTAACTGCCCTACCACTTATACCTGTCACAAAATGACACCAATGCAGTTATCAGTAAAAGAAAAAAAAAAAAAAAAACCTGCTATTGGTGTCACTACGACAGGGGGTACAGGGGGGTGATGGGGGGTGAAAAGTGTGCCTAGAGTGTTCAATGCAATGTTCAACCCCCACACCATTTTTTTTTTTAATTTTGGCACGGGTTCCCCATAGAATCCATACCAGACCTCAAGGGCCTGGTACGGATTTTGGGGGGACCCCCACGCTTTTTTTTTTTACATTTTGGCGTGGAGTTCCCCTTAATATCCATAGCAGACCTGAAGGGCCCGGTATGGGCTGGGGGGGATGGGGGGGGGTCGCACGCCATTTTTTTCAATGGTTTTTCATCTATATTACCAGGAGCCGACAATACATTCCAGCCATGAGCAATTTTAAATGACATTTTCTCCTTTAGAAATGTCATTTTGCTGTGGCACAGTAAAACACATGAGAAAGATGCGCCACTTTACAGGCAGACTAAGGTGACCCCCCAGGCATGATATTTGAAGGAATATTTCATTTTTATTGTTTCACTTTAAGCATTATTAAAATCACTGCAGCTGAAAAAACGTCAGTTTGAAAAACTTTTTTTTGCATTGATACATGTCCCCTGGGGCAGTACCCGGGTCTCCAAACACTTTTCATGGCAATAACTTGCATATAAGCCTTTACAATGAACACTTTTGATTTTTCACGTTCGTGTCAAATAGACTTTAACGGTGTTCGCACAAATTTTCTGTCTGTTCGCATGTTCTGGTTCTATATATAGAGCATGCCGCAGCAATAATAGCATTTCTAAAGGAAAAAATGTCAGTTAAACTTGCTTGCGGCTGTAATGTATTGCCAGCTCCCCGCAATTTAGACAAAAAAATGTAAAAAAAAAAAAGGGCATGGGGTCCCCCACAGTCCATACCAGGCCCTTCAGGTCTGGTATGGATTTAAAGGGGAACTCCACGCCAAAACTTTTAAAAAAAATGGTGTGGGGTCCCCCCCACAATCCATACCAGACCCTTACCCCCCCCTCCTGAACCATACCAATCCACATACCCTCAACATAGGGGGAGTGGGGGCTCTACGGCCCCACCCCAAAGCACATTGTCTTCATGTTGATGGAGACAAGGGCCTCTTCCCGACAATCCTGGCTGGTGTTTGCCAGGGTCTGTGGGCGGGGGGCTTACCGGAATATGGAAGCCCCCTTTAACAAGGGGGCCCCCAGATCCCACCCCCCCTATGTGAATGGGTATTGGGTATTGTATTGTACCCCTACCCATTCACTCAAAAAATGTCACAAAGTAAAAACCACAAGAGACAGTTTTCGACAAGTTCTCTTCTTAAAAAAAAAGTGAGTAAATCACTTTTAACCCCCGCTAGCAGCCGAGGAAAGAGTTAATGGAGCCCGAAAAGCACCGCTGCCGAAGCGTTTTGCAGGTGCTTCAGATGCAGTGCCAATTCATTTCAGTGGGCAGGGGCGGTGGAGGAGCAGTGTATACATCGCTCCCGCACCACCCCAAAGATGCTGCTTGCAGGACTTTTTTTCCCATCCTGCAAGTGCACCGCTCCAGTGTGAAAGCACTCGGGCTTTCAGACTAGGGTGTCTTGAGAGGCGCTTTTCAGGCGCTTTACAGTCGCTATTTTAAGCCCTAAAACACCTGAAAGCGCCTCAGTGTGAAAGGGCTCTTAGATGCGCCTCTCTTCTCTTATATACACTGTAGATCCTGCTGGATTTTGCTTCTAATCCCCTTGTGGAGGCTTCCATTTGTGGATGGACATTTTATGGTTACACAACCTATCACATTGCTATAATCTTTTTATATAGACTATAAACTGAAAGACCTATGAATAAATGGTTGTGGAACGAATCATCTGAGTTTCCATTATTTCTTTAGGGGAAATTCGCTTTGATATACGAGTGCTTTGGATTACAAGCATGTTTCCGGAACAAATTATGCTCGCAATCCAATGTTTTACTGTATATTTAGACACCAACAAACAGAAGCCTAGTCACAGATGGACTCTGCCTATTAACTAAAATAAGGAATAAATTCATGTTATGGAAGTGGGACCTGTAAATATCTTTAGTTGCAAGAAGGCTCTACTGTGTTTTTCATTAGTTAGCCTCACCATAACCTCTCTGGCATCTACATGTTGGTCCTAGGGTTGCCACCTTTTCTTCAAGACAACCTTGAACACTTTAGTGCCGCAGGCATGATTTCTTTTTTGAGTATACACTATAAGATTGTAGACTTTTGGGTGCACCAAGGAGAGTAGTGATGCAGTTCAGTGCGCCACAGTGAACAGTGAGTGTGGCCAAATTGTGGCTCCATTCACACCATGGAGTTCCAGATCGAAGGCGGAATCGCTGCGATTCTGCCTGTGATTCCTGAATTGCTGAAATTCACGGGGCACGCTTGTGATCCCGTTACTTTCAATGGCACCTCAATCGCGGCATGATTTTGCCATGATTGTCGCCCAACAAATCGTGGCAAAATCGTGCAAACAGAATCGCAGGATGCCTGTCGCCCAAAAGATGTTTCCATTCCGCCCGTGAATCGGAATGCCTAAGTGTGAATAGAGCCTGTGAGTCTTAAGCACAGAATACAGGGGACAGGAGTGTGTAATGCATATTAGGAGTCATGAGTACAAAACAAAGAGTAGGAGTCAGGAGTGTGTAACTATCGTTCTTACCAACAGCTTAAAAAAAACACACAAAGTTCAGGTTTTGTATTGAATATTGATTCTTTTGTGTTTTTCATATCTTATTGAACACAGTTAAAACTTTTATTTTTTTGGAAACAAGAATCCTTAATCGGGTGTATTGTACCTATGAGATCAAAGAGATATTAATAGTGATAGTACTCCACCAAATGTACCAGTGTTTTGTTTGGGTGTTCCAGTTTTAGGACTGCAAAATAGAAAGAGCTTAGCATAGTGGTTGTGGTCTAAAAATGACACATTTTGTTAGGGATTCAGTGGATTTTGGTGAGTAGGTAAGTAAGGTGACCAGATTTTTAAAATGAAATATGGGGACACCGTACTGACCATGTCCACTTTTATTGGGGGTGGGACAGAGGTTGAGAAGGGGGCTGGGATAATAGTGGCACACGAAGCATACTACTCCAAATGTTGGGTGTAGTCATATTGTGCTAACAGTGGGAGAGGCTTAAAGTTATTCCAAAATGCATTTTATTATTTTAAATAACAAAAATGTTATATTTACCTGGTCTGTACATTGGTCTTCCACGGAGCAGCCCTGTTTGCTCTGGGGGCACTCATACGTGCTTGCTCCCAAGCTGGCTTCATGTGTCCATTGAGACACAGAGCATGGCCTGGCCCCTCCCCTGCCCTCTCTTTACTTGCTGTGATTGGCAGAAGCAGGAGCCAACAGTTCTTGCTGCTTCCTCTCTGTCCAGTGAGGAGAAATAGCTGCTAATCTCATGCACATCACTGGATCGAGATCAGGGTGAGGAAAGTACGTATGGAGGCTGGGGGGTGCATGCAGAAGGTTTTCTACCATAATGTATAGAATGCATTAAAAGACAAGTATGGGATTAATTTTAAAAAATCATATTCACCTACAGTAGGTGGATACAGCATCGGTCTGATGCTGCATCTGTCCCCCGCTGGCTCTAAGACCGAGAACCACGCGACCAAACACCACTGATTGCTAAGCCCTCGGTCTTCAGGCAGCAGAGAGTTGGTCTCTGCTCTGCCCCTTCAGTGCTCACTGGAGCACTGGGCTGTGGAAGGGGCGGAATCGCTGAGAGGCTGAACCAGCTGCCGGTCCAGCCATCTGGGTTGATCCTGACCATATGGTAATGGGTCACAGGAGTGCACAACGAACTGCACTCCTGTGATCCATAGGAGAAGTACAGCCAAAAAAGCTTTGGCTATACCTCTGCTTTAAGGTAAAACCCTTCTGCCTTTAGCAGACTCACCCCTTTCTCCTCATTCTCCAGGCCAATCACAGAAATATTGCTATGACAGATTACCCCACAGCCATCCAGGGACTGTCCTCAGAAACCAAGGACCTCTGGTTACCCTATGTTAAAGAGACAATGGGGGTCATTTACTAAAGGAAAATCCACTTTGCACTGCAAGTGCACTTGGAAGTAAAGTCGCTGTAGATCCGAGGGGGGCATGCAAGGAAAATAAAAAACAGCATTTTAGCTTGCACATGATTGGATGATAAAATCAGCAGAGCTGATTTCAGATCTACCCCTTAGATTTAGAGTGACTGCACTTCCAAGTGCACTTGCAGTGCAAAGTGGATTTGCCTTTCGTAAATAACCCCCATTGTCACCTTGCCCGAATAGTGCAAATGACAATGTCTCTACAATACCCCCGCCCTACACCAACAGCCTTTAACTTGTTTATCAGCACTCCCCTGGTGCTCTTTCCTTCATCGCAGCTTTCCAAACTACCGGAGTATGAAGTAGTCTGTGGCTTCCTCTCCTCGGCTTGGGACTAGCAGGCAATCTCTAGGACAGAGCACTGTCACATGGCTAAATAAGTATAAAGGGGTTTGGGGGGCCTTTTGCAGAGACACTGTCACTTCGCCCTGAATGGTGAGCTCTTTCTGTTTTGCAATCCTAAAACTGGAACATACAAACAAAACACTGGTATATTTGGTGGTGTACTATTAAACACAGGCAAGAATATATTAAAATGCTGAAAGGATTGCTCATGCTGTCATAACGTACATATAACAAAAGTCCAAGTGGAACCTCTTGAGTTTGAATGATTTATAGTGTTAAAATAAATAAGCTGACTGACAGATCAATAGCTCCCCCTGGTGTTAATAAAAAATGATTTCACATTGCATATGTATGTGTTTATTTGTTACAGAAGAGACACACTTTACTTTTTGTAAGATGTGGCACAATTAGGTGGCTTATCCAGAAAACACATTCTATCTGTTCAATGCTTGCAGGTATTGCTATAGCACACCAATTCCCGTACCTTTCAACTGCCCCAGTTATGTGGCTCATGAAGAGTTAATGTGCAAAAATAGATGATTGTTCAATCCATTTTTTGTTCAATGTTCTATATATCCTAGTTGCTTTGCTTTCTTTTCTTTTTTTTTTGTATTCTCTGTAGTGGAAGCCCTGGTATGGCATTCCAATATATGGGGCTTTATATCGCCTTTTCACCCAGGGAACTTCTTAGCATAATACTACTGTACATCCTAGTTATGTAGTAAGGTAAAATAAGTTCAATTGTCTATCAGTTATACGTCTGGGTTGCTTCAAGCACTTTATATTATTATATTAGATCGTCTCAAAATCTGTGACATCCCCTTCTATGCAGATTTTTTTATCCCTGATGTCTCCCTTGGGACATGAGCACACAAAGTGTAAATATATATTTAATGTGTTATCAATTTATAAATTCTAATATGATCTTCATGTCATCTTCTGATGATATTCCATACGTTTCTGCCAGAACAGATGAAAAGGTGGCCATACAAGGTTCAAATATTAGCTGATTCCTGCTGAATAAGCAAAAAAACAAGCCGTAAGTGGCCCTGTTGACTCTCCACTCAACAAAAGTGGAACTTTTGATCAACTTTTGACAAAAAAGTTGGTTGTAAATTTTTTTTCCGAACAGCGCCTACTATTGGCTGCTACTTTTTCAGTACATGCAGTACTTTTTTTCAGCACAGTCCAGTGCTACTTAATTTACCCCTTCTCAGACTGCTGCAAGCATTGGAACTTAATGAAGTGTCATAAAAAAAGTAAACAGTGTGCCATGTGCAATGCTATCACCCTACCACAGACACCAGCAGCTGCATACTAGCGCAGGTGTTTCTGTAAACAAGCCCTTAAAGTCCTTAGTGATTTATTGGGGTTGATGTACTAAAACTGGAGAGTGCAAAATCTGGTGCAGTTGTGCATGGTAGCCAATCATCTTCTAACTTCAGCTTGTTGAATTAAGCTTTGACAAAAAAAAAAAAATCTGGAAGCTGATTGGTTTCCACCAGATTTTGCACTCTCCAGTTTAGTAAATCAACCACATTGTATCTACCCTGATATAAATAAGATGCAGTTGATCTTCTGTAGGGACAGATTTGAGTATATTCACCATAAAAAAAGGACAAATGCACACAGTGAAAAAGACACTGCATAGTTGTGCAGTGCACTTAGCTAATAAAAGTAGATACCAAAGACTAGTCCCAGGATAAAAGAGCAGTTGCACTGTGCAGTATCCATACATACAGGAACAGATAATGACACGTAAACCCAAAGTGAACAAGAGAAGTGCAGATACTGAGAATTACGCACAAAATACAAAATACTTGAAGCAGCGCTGAGTAAGGTACAGTGCTACCTCTGAAGGAGCTGCTGATAGATTTGGGTCCTCTGCTATTTCCTTGGCCTTAATCGGAGCCTCACTTCTGCTGACACCACAAAAATATCTTGGCCAGGGGGTCTCCTGGCAGTTGCACAAAGACACACACCAGCTGTGATAAAAATTACCAGGTGGTATTAGTAGCAATAAAATTGTAAGACAATGCAACAATTTAGAGGTTAACCGATATGTACAGTGAGACAACACAGTAACAAAACAGTGCAGTCAAATACCCTTTAAAGTGTGGCCACCTACAGTATCTCACAAAAGTGAGAACACCCCTCACCTTTTTGTAAATATTTTATTGTATCTTTTTATGTGACAACACTGAAGAAATGACACTTTGCTACAATGTAAAGTAGTGAGCTTGTATAACAGTGTCAATTTGCTGTCCCCTCAAAATAACTTAACACACAGCCATTAATGTCTAAACCGCTGGCAACAAAAGTGAATGCACCCCTAAGTGAAAATGTCCTAATTGGGCCCAAAGTGTAAATATTTTGTGTGGCCACCATTATTTTCCAGCACTGCCTTAACCCTCTTGGGCATGGAGTTCACCAGAGCTTCACAGGTTGCCACTGGAGTCCTCTTCCACTCCGCCATGATGACATCACGGAGCTGGTGGATGTTAGAGACCTACCTTCTGTTCGAGGATGCCCCACAGATGCTCAATAGGGTTTAGGTCTGGAGACATGCTTGGCCAGTCCATCACCTTTATCCTCAGCTTCTTTAGCAAGGCAGTGGTCATCTTTGAGGTGTGTTTGGGGTCGTTATGTTCCAATACTGCCCTGTGGCCCAGTCTTTGAAAGGGAGGGGATCATGCTCTGCTCCAGTATATGTTAGCATTCATGGTTCCCCCAATGAACCCAGACCATGACACTCCTACCACCATGCTTGACTTTAGGCAAGACACACTTGTCTTTGTACTCCTCACCTGGTTGCCGCCACACACGCTTGACACTATCTGAACCAAATAAGTTTATCTTGGTCTCATCAGACCACAGGACATGGTTCCAGTAAACCATGTGCTTATTTTGCTTGTCTTCAAACTGCTTGTGGGCTATCTTGTGCATAATCTTTAGAAGAGACTTCCTTCTGGGACGACAGCCATGCAGACCAATTTTATGCAGTGTGCGGAATATGGTCTGAGCACGGACAGGCTGACCCCCCACCCCTTCAACCTCTGCAGCAATGCTGGCAGCACTCATATGTCTATTTCCCAAAGACAACCTCTGGATATGACACTGAGCACGTGCATTCAACTTCTTTGGTCGACCATGGCGAGTCCTGTTCTGAGTGGAACCTGTCCTGTTAAACCGCTGTATGGTCTTGGCCACCGTGCTGCAGCTCAGTTTCAGGGTCTTGTAAATCTTCTTGTAGCCTAGGCCATCTTTATGTAGAGCAACAATTCTTTTTTTCAGATTCTCAAAGAGTTCTTTACCATGAGGTGCCATGTTAAACTTCCAGTGACCAGTATGAGAGACTGAGAGCGATAACCCCAAATTTAACACACCTGCTCCCCATTCACACCTGAGACCTTGTAACACTAATGAGTCACATGACACGGGGGAGGGAAAATGGCTAATTGGGCCCAATTTGGACATTTTCACTTAGGGGTATACTCACTTTTGTTGCCAGCGGTTTAGACATTAATGGCTGTGTGTTGAGTTATTTTGAGGGGACAGCAAATTGACACTGTTATACAAGCTGTACCCTCACTACTTTACATTGTAGCAAAGTGTCATTTCTTCAGTGTTGTCACATAAAAAGATATAATAAAATATTTTACTAAATGTGAGTGGTGTACTCACTTTTGTGAGATACTGCATGTCCTGCAAGACCAAAGTTATAAACAATAGCCATCTGACAAGTGAGACTTGTACGAGTAGCAAGGAATCAAACTGGCTAGCTCACTTGTAGGCCTTGGTCAAGAGAGTCTAGGTTTAAGCCAGAAAAATTTGTTAGACCTCCTGCACAACAGTACTTCTAAATGGATAGACCCCGAGTATAAAATAGTCTGAAGGCTGGCTCTTCTGCTGGCTAAGTTGGGGCCCTTATGTTGGCGTGCAATGCAAGGTGCTGTCCATTCAAGATGTGGAAAGAACAGGATAGTTCATTTAAAAGGCAAAGTTGTCACAATTCACTTTAAGTTAGGATGGTGTTGGCAAAAATCACTTTAAGATAGAGAGTTGTTGGCAAGAGTCACTTTAAGGGGGTGGAATTGGAGGCGCGGTTGACTTTAAAAGGCTAGTTTGGACAGCAACAGCACCCTCTTTAAGATAGATGCAGCTACAAGGAAAAGATTTTGCCTAGCATGGAGCAAAGGGTTAATTCAGTTCAGCAACCTGGCAGTGACCATGATGGCAGACAACGAATGGCAGCTTGCAGCAAAAAAGGGCAATAGTACATTTGTTTCTGGTAGAGACCAATATTGAAGAATGTTTATAACATTGACAAACCTGGCTGGCAACAAGAACTAAATGTAACTAGTGGTAACGATATATGGGTCAGCGACCCTCTCATCCAGTCCTCCTGCAACAATTCATAGAAGTGATGGTTGTCTTGCAATGGGGGACCCCTTTAACTGAAGATGCAGTTGTGGTGGCTGCAACTTACGCACTCAAGGTTTCCTCAGAGCAGCCCTCTCCACACAGTGTTAGGCTTAACAGTCTCCTTTTCAGCTTTCCCAGCTACTCTGTACACTCTGGCTCCAATCAGTCAGTTTCGAAACAGCACGGCTCAGAACTTGACACGTCTCTCTCCAACTCCCCCTGTGTCTTCACATTTTTAACATTTGACTCTATTAGGATTGTGGGATATCTGAAACCTATGCAAAAAAGATGATCAGGTCAGGTCTCTGATGGTTGAGAGAAATCAAGGGAGATTTTTACATCCTGCAGGGTGACAGGGTCTAAAGAGTAAGAAACAGGGTTATTCTATTGATTTTAGGCTGAGTCAACATTATTGTATATATACAGCATAATATAAATATCGTGGTTTATGTTGAAGACATTATGAAAATAATCTGTCATGACAAAATACAAGTAAAAGAAGGTTCTAATGGAAGCAGGTACACTGGGTATGGAAAAGAATCCCCCCCTCCCCCTCATATAAAATTGTTGCTGTTGCTTTGCAGGCTCAATCAGGTGTAGATAATCACCTTCTCAATGACACACAAAGCCGTTTGACTTTCAACTGTGATCATCTTGATTAGCTCAGCATGAAATGAGCTTTCCTGGAGAATTTCATTCCCTGGTAGTGCAAATAAAGTAAACAATCAACTATGGGTGGCAAGGCACTGTCACCGGGATAAAGTTGTGGACAGGCACAAATCCAGAGATGGATAGAAAAGAATTGAAAGGCATTATCAATGCCCTAGAAGTACAGTGAAGTCTATTATTAAGAAGTGGAAGGTATTTGCTACAATACAGACCCTCCCTGGATCAGGATGTCACTTCAAACTGGATGAAAGAGCCATAAGGAAACTGGTCAGAGAGGCTACCAAGATGCCTACAGCAACTCTGTTGCAGGCAGGGGTGGACTGACAACTCCTGGGGCCCCCTGTCCCCACTCTTGTGTTCTAACCCACACTCAAGCCACACCCACACAAATCCCCACCTACATTTTGCACTGCCCACACTACATGCGTTCGTCACAGAATTTCTCTGCACTATGTTCAAAATAAATGTTTATTATAGAATATAAAGAAAAATAAACTTACATTAAAGATTAAAAATTAAAGTGATTGTAAAGGCTCTTTTTTTTAAAATAACAAACATGTCATACTTACCTCCACTGTGCAGCTCGTTTTGCACAGAGTGGCCCCGATCTTCGACTTCTGGGGTCCCCCGGTGGCTCTCGTGGCTCCTCCCCACATCAGATAACCCACTAGGAGAAGCGCTCTCCCGGGGGGTTTAACTTGCGGGTGCGCTCCCATGTCCAGCATTTGCGTCTATAGACACACGTTTACATACATGTGCTCATCCTACATAAAGCTTTTCATATAGAGAGTGTGTGCGGGGGTCATGGGGGTGCTTTACATTTTTTTTTTTTTTTATTAACTTTATATAATTTTCACTGACCACCAATGTAAGGGGCATTCTTCCCACTGACCACCAATGTAAGGGACATTCTTCCCACTGACCACCAATGTAAGGGACATTCTTCCCACTGACCACCAATGTAAGGGACATTCTTCCCACTGACCACCAATGTAAGGGACATTCTTCCCAATTTTTCTTTATTAAAAGTCTTGCAATCAATAAAGCATAAAATCACTATATATAATATACATAAATGAAAATAAATATAGTAAATTTGCTCTCAAACAAAAAATGAAAAATGATACAGCAAAAACAAAACCCATCATGAACATGTCAGTATTGGGGATAATCTTACTACAACTCACACCACTACACCAGACAAATCTGTGAGGTCAAGAAACAAACCCACACCTATTATGCATGCAGCCCTTCTTCAAAAAGGAGATACTAACCAACAAAAGCTAAGGCTCCATTCACACTAGCGCGTTTTTTGATGCATTTTGCATACATGCATGGGAATTTTTTAACATGGGTTCCTATGGAAGATGTTCACATCAATGCCTTTTTGTATCTCTGCATTTTTGGAAAGGGTCAGGGACTTTTTTTCATGCAAAATGCAGCGTTTTGCATGTAATGGAAGTCAATGGACAAGCATCAAAAACGCAAGTGCACCGTTTTTGCAGCGTTTTTACAGCGTTTTTGCCGTTTTTTTTTTTTTTTTTTTTTTGACTGTATACAGAAAAAAAAAAAAAAAAGCAAAACGCGGCAAAAACTCTGTAAAAACGCTACAAAAATGCTGCTCAAAAACGTGGCAAGCATGAAAAAAAAAACTCCAAAAACGCTCAAAAGCAACATGCATAGGTGTGAATCGAGCCTTAGGGAGTGAAAGAAACAGAAAAAGAAAAGAGCTCCTCACCCAGAGATGGGCAGTTCACCAAAGGTAGGTCTGATATTCCTCCACGCCCTTTTCCAGACCACCCGAGGCTCCCTGCCCTTCTCAAGACCCCGAGTTTTCCCCACCTCACCCAGAATATCGTGCACCACCACCTCAACAGAGAGGACTTTCTTCCGCAGGGTAATCTGGCACCGTGCAATCCATGTGAAGTAACGTGTGAAGTAAATATACTAACTAAAAACAGTGTATCCAAATCAAAATCCTAGCGAGTCAGGAATGCCCCGTACATCCACTCCGCATAACTCATGCGATAGAAAAAAGGGGATGCCTAGAGCCTTCCCCACCCTTTTATACACCTCTATATTAAAGGGACACTGCAGCAAAAGAGTGGTCCATAGACTCCACTTTACCAACACACTCCGCTCTAGGACAATCCCGATCATCCACAGGGTCTCCAAGTTCCCTCTGACATAGAGCCTTCCATGGAAAGCAAGCCAGGCTTGATCCCTAAACTTCAAGGGGATTCTTTCTAACTTGATTAAACGCAACCCCTCCCTCATTACAGGGCCTGGGCAATCCCTTAAGGCCAGTGACACACTGAAAGCAGAGCTCAAAAGCCTCTTCTCCAGAAGCTTCCTGAGGAGGGACTTGATATCCTCCACTGTCACCTGCCACTGCCGAAGTATTTTCAGACACGGGGCAACATTAGCCGGGAGCTTGCCATGTCGGACTTTCAGACTTTTCACTGGCCTGCCATCTTCCTAGCATCGCAGAAAAGGCCTAAAACAAGATTGAAAAATGCCCACCCATCCTGGCGGGTTCTCTGCTAGCATGTTACCAAGATTGTACTTTAAAAAGAGCAGAGAAAAGAAAACTATTGGGTTGACCATTCCTAGGCCACCCTCCCGCCTAGACAGGTAAGTTACATTGCGTTTGATCAGGTTCAGCCTACTTCCCCATAACAGTTGGAAAAAACAGCTGTACACCCTTGCATAGCAAGATGCTGGCAAGATACAGACAAAGCTGACATATAAAAAGATTAGGACCAGGTAGGTTTTGATCAAGTCAACCCTCTCCCTCAAGGAAAGCTTCCATCTCTTCCAGCTTGCTACTTTGGCATTGGCACACACCAACCTGCTTTCCCAATTTCGATGGCCATAGTCACCAGGACCAAATTTGATGCCCAACACTTTAATTTCCTGCTGGGGCTCTGGGAAGGCATCCAGAAGTTCGAAGCTTTCACCCTCCTCACCCATCCAGAAAACTTCACTCTTTTCATGGTTGACTTTAGAACCAGAAGCCTCCGTGTACTGCTCTATCATAGAGACCACCTCCTGAGGCTCCTCCGTCCCAGAGACAATAACAGACACCTCATCGGCATAGGCCATGACCTTCAAAGGCGGCACACCAGCAATGCCCAAAGGAACCCCGCACAAAGATCCACTCTCTAGCCTTCTTATGAAGGGGTCGATTGCGAATACATATAACAGGGGGCTCAGAGGACATCCCTGGCGCACGCCAGAGCCAACCTCAAAAGCCCATCCAACCCAACCATTAACCAGTGGGAAGCTCTCAGCCCCTCTATATAATGTCTTCAGCCAATCTATGAACCTCCCCTGCAGGCCGTATCTACCAAGTAGCAAATACAGGTACACGTGATTGACTCTATCAAAAGCCTTCGCCTGATCCAATGCCAGCAAGTACTTTCTCCATCCAGCAGCCCTGCATCATTCCAAAGCCTCCCAGACAACTAAAACCTCTGAAAAGGTACTTCTACCTTGGACCGAGCAGTGCTGATGACTGGACAACAAATCGCCTGCCACTGACGACAATCGCCAAAAAAAAAAAAATCTTCGCCAGGATCTTTCTATCAACATTGAGAAGACTGATGGGGTGCCAATTCTCAATCATTGAGGGGTCTTTACCTTTTGACAGAAGAATCACAGCGGATTGCCTCATGGAGGGAGGGAGTGAACCCTCTTCTAGACAGCTGTTATAAACCTCTGCTAAAAAGTGAGTCAGAATGGACTTAAAATACTTGTAGAATTCAGCTGTCAACCCATCTGACCCAGGCGATTTTTTGGTAGCCAGCTTCTCTATAGCATGAACTACCTCATCCACAGAAATTGGATCTGTCAAATCCATCAAAGGCAACGTACCATTTCCCAATCCTGGAGTAGAATCCAGAAAGCTTTCCATCCTGTCCCGACAAAGGTCCTTTCTTACCAGAAGGTCGGCGTAATATGATCTGAAGATCTCCAGGATCCCTGATCTGGACTTCACCAGGGAACCCGTACTATCCCTCAGGCCTATGACCGTCTTAACTGCTATGCCATGCTTACAGTTCTGGTAAGGATCAGGTGAGTGATATTTTCCATAATCCCTCTCCAGAACCAAGGAGGCATGCCGGTCGTATTGACACTTCCTAAGAAGAAACTTCACCTCAGAGATCTCCCCTGGATCTCCTCTATACGAGACAAGACGATCAAGCTTCCTCCGCAGATGCTGGTAGGCAATGTACATACCAAGCTGCTTCTTCTTACTTATGGCCTTGAAAAGTCCAATTGCCCTTTGTTTCACAAGCTCCCACCACTCTGACTTACTGCTGCAAAAGTCCAGAATAGAAACCTGTGCCTGAAAAAAAATCCTCAAAGGATTGTCTTACCTCTACATCTTCCAGGAGAGCCAAATTCAGTTTCCAGGTACCCCTTCCCCTGGGTGGAGTGTCCAAGGCATTCAGAGTCACAGACAGCATACAGTGGTCAGAGAACTCCACCGCCCTCAACTCAGGAGCCGAGAAAGCAGAGTTCTCCTTTAAAAAAAAAAAACCTATCTATCCTACTTTGACTATTCCCTCTCTGAAATGTGAATCCCGTGCTGCCAGGGTAGTGCTTAATATGCACATCTACCAGGCCTTCTTGTCTCACCATATCTCTAAGAAAAACGCTATCGTAACCCAGCCTGTCTATGGAGCCTCTCCTGTCTTCAGGCCTAATTATAGTGTTAAAATCACCTCCAAAGACAACCTGCTGGGACGTAAAAAGGAAGGGCTTGATCTCTGTGAGGAGGCATTTCCTGCCCAATTTTGACTGCGGTCCATAGATATTGATCAGGCGCAGGTCCTGCCCCCTAACAGAGACATCTAAGACCATGCATCTCCCCATTTCTACCTCAATTACCCACCGGCGTTTTACCATATCGGTTTTAAAAAGGACCGCAACTCTACTGCAGGGCTCAGCCGCAAGAGACCTTAAGGAGGGACCGCATCTCCACTCCCTTTTTTCTACATGGACATCGGCCAAAGTATTGAGCCAGGTCTCTTGCAAAAATAAAATCTCGGCTTCAAACTCGCTGAGAAAAAATAAGGCAATATCACGAGCTCTTGCAGATTTAATGCTGGCGACATTAATGGTAGCCACCTTTATCGGAGTGGGAACTGCCATCAGGATGATTGGGGTAGTCGTTTAACCTTTGCCACACTCTCATCACCAGAAACAGCTCTCTTCAGACTACGTGACTCCCCCTCATCCATGGATGATAAAGAGAAAGATATATCAGACATCTCATCACTTGACAAAACTGTAAAAGTATCACCAAGAGGAACCCCTCCTGGGTCCGACTCTGAGGAAGAAATGAACACTTTACTTGTCTTCCTCCTAAACTTCTCCCACCCCTCATCCTCCGAATCCCCCTCAACAGAGGGTGGGACATTGGTAATGGACACCCTTCTATCAGCCCCACCCCCATCCAGCACCCCCACACTCCCCTGACCACATTTTTGCTGCTTAGGGACAGGGACTGGAGGCTGAGAGAGAAGATCCGCTAAACCTGCCCCCCCCCCCAGCAGCTTCTGCTAGTCTGGAGGATCTGCGTACAGTAGGTTTAGGGACCACCACATGGGGGGCAGACTCAGGCACCACATTACTAGGGGAAACAGAATCCGAAACAACATATGTAACAGACACAGGAGGGACAGACTCAGGGACCACATCACTAGGGGAAACAATATCTGGAACAGTATCTGGACACAGGAGGGACAACAACAGTTTCAGCGGCCTCGTCCTCCTTATCAAGCCCCTGCAACTCAGCCTCCAATCCTGGCAAGTTATGTAATGCCTCCGGGCATTGACTATAAGGATGACCAAGCTTTTGGCACAAATTGCACCGAATTTCAGTAAATCCTTAGCCAAATGGTCCAGATCCTGGCATGGTGAGCATTTCTTACGAGTACAAGTAAATGCAAAATGGCCTTTTTCCCAACATTTATTACAGACTTTAGGCTGACCCTGGTAAAAAATAGTCAGCCTATCCCTCCCCAGAAAGGCTGAACAGGGAAGGTGTTGAACTACATTGCCCAGCACCCCCCAGTTTTAGTGACACTGTCCAGGCCCCTGTCCTTATTCCATGCTCATCAAGGACCTTCCGCAGTGGAGCGAGGACCTCACCATATCGGCGCAGCCATACTATTAAATCAGCCTCTGGTATGGATTCATTGCGCACCAGTATCGTCACCAATTTGATCAGAGGCTACCTGGAAATCACCTTTGGCATCAAACCACTCCACTGCTGAAGTCCCTTACACCTACTATACCTGTCCCAAAATAAATCCAAACCCTCAGGCTTTACAAAGGATAAATCAAATTCATAACTCCCCATTGGGCAAATCAAAGCAAATATATCCAAGGCTTTAAACCCCGTTTCTAAAACCAATTCAGCCACCCTCCCCTCCCACTTCAACTGAACCACATTCCTCCTCCTGTACCCACCAACCATCCCACCACCAAACCTTCCCAAATTGTGAGCACTAATATTTACAAAATTCCCTCCACCCTCCTTGGTGTGACTTCCCAAAACTGACGCATAGCTGCCCACATTCCTCCCAGCAGAAGAAACATTTGCGTGTTTTGAACCATCTGATACATTTCTAGCAGATATCAATTGTACAGATTTGGTCTGCACAATCGATGAGTCTTTCCTCTGCTAAGCAGGGTGAGCAATGTCATCTTTATTTTTCCCAGCAGTATTAACCACTTCACCACCACCCACCATATTCATTGTTTTATCATTACTGTCATTCTTAATACTTGCTGATATATTCACAGTTCCTGCAGTCTTCCCAACAGTGTCAGTTCCCACTGCTGTGCTGGTGGAATCTTCAGCTGGCCTGTTCTCTTCCATCAGGACAGGACTTTCAGCAGGCTGGTCTGACACATCCATGGCTTCCACTGCACATGGTGCAATGTGCTGATCCCCTCCCCCATCAGCATCAATTAGCTTTGCTGGAACACAGGGAGGCAATCTCTTTGCAGGTGTCAGCCATACTGTGTGAAACACATGCAGCAAACTTGGTAGAGGAACTACTGGTCTCAGCAAATGCCTATAGTAGAAACATCCATGTTCAGGGTGTTTGGTGCAGGTCCATCTTCGTTCCCTGGTTTATTTTTCTTCTCATCCTCAGGGATCAGAAATGGCAAACTTGTCTGCTCTCAGGGGTGACTCCATCTGCTGGATGAAGGTCAGGGTGCCATGTTCACGCTTAACCCCCTGGCTGGTTGCCGCTGGCGATTCCAAGGCCTGACATGGGGGTAGAGGTGAAGAGGCAGATGGACCCGGGTCATCCATTACCTGAGGCTGCTGATCCATGCAACTTGCTGACGACTGGCTGATAAATCTCCTCTCATTGTCAAATTTTTCTTTAAAAGCTCCACTTATGGTTTTCAACTTCTCCAACAATAAAGTTTGCTGCTTTACTTTTTTCCTCCAATTCTTGCAACTCAGGCTTTTGGCGGTGCGATTTTTACTCCATGCCTGGAAGTATTTGGCTCTGAAGTTTTTATGCTCAGCTTTCAAAACTTTAAGTTTCTCTTCACCTCTTCCAATCGCCCTAAAGCGATCGATAATCTTCTGACTGAAGACACTTGCATCCACTCCAGGGCCGGGACCCACAGTCAGATCCTCCACCTCCACCTCACTAGGCCCTGTGTCATCAGGGGGATCCCTCCCTGGGCCTCCCCCAGGATCAGGCATTATTCCTGGGCCAAGCTAACAGGCAAGGCCCAGGCTTGAAAAAAGGCTGGTTCTCAGAGAGCTCTTTGGGTGTGTCCTCCTCCTCCTTCCCACTGACCACCAATGTAAGGAACATTCTTCCCACTATTTATTTAATCCATATTAAGCACTATATTTGATTGGCTGCTTCAGCTTGGCACACACGCACAATCGCACATAATGATGAAGTCATCATCATGTGCGATTGTGCGTGTGTGCCAGGCCTAAGCAGAAGCAAACAGCCAATCAAATACAGTGCTCAATATGGATTCAATAAATATGCATAGCCATAGATATCATAAATAAAGTGTAATAAAGTGATTTGTGCAGTGCAATAGCAGAAACTACTTTTAAGTAGACTGCAGATGCGACTACAGGAGATAACCAGACTGTGGATCCGACTACAGGAAATAAGCAGAGACTGCGGATGCGACTACAGGAAATAACCAGAGCCTGCGAATGCGACTACAGGAAATAACCAGACTGCGGATGCGACTACAGGAAATAACCAAAGACTGCGAATGCGACTACAGGAAATAACCAGACTGCGAATGCGACTACAGGAAATAACCAGAGACTGCGGATGCGACTACAGGAGATGACCAGAGACTGGGGATGCGACTACAGGAAATAACCAGAGACTGAGAATGCGACTACAGGAAATAACCAGAGACTGCGGATGCGACTACAGGAGATGACCAGAGACTGGGGATGCGACTACAGGAAATAACCAGAGACTGAGAATGCGACTACAGGAAATAACCAGAGACTGTGAATGCAACTACAGGAGATAACCAGAGACTGTGGATGCGACTACAGGAAATAACCAGAGACTACGAATGCGACTACAGGAAATAACCAGAGACTGCGAATGCGACCACAGGAAATAACCAGAGACTGCGAATGCGACTACAGGAAATAACCAGACTGCGGATGCGACTACAGGAAATAACCAGACTGCAAATGCGACTACAGGAAATAAGCAGAGACTGCGAATGCGACTACAGGAAATAAGCAGACTGCGGATGCAACTACAGGAAATAAACAGAGACTGCGGATGCGACTACAGGAAATAAACAGAGACTGCGAATGTGACTACAGGAAATAACCAGACTGCGAATGCGACTATAGGAGATAACCAGAGACTGGGGATGCAACTACAGGAGAAAACCTGGTAGCCAGTTTTAAAATTTAAACTTTCAGCAAAGCACAGCTATACGGGGGGGGGGGGGTAAACAACAGTTCCAGGGATGGTTTAGCAAAAAAAAGGGGTCTACGGGCCGTGTATATACGGTAGGCAGAAGGACCTACCTGACCAGTCAGGCTCACCTCCCGCTCTCAAAGGTCCAGGGGCGGAGCTTTTGGCAGTGGGGTGGAGCTTTTGCTGGTAGGGGGCGGGGCTTTTGACAGCAGTGGGCGAGGCTTTTTGTGGTTCAGGGCGGAGCTCTCAGAAGTGCAGGAGAGACGCTCTAATTACATACAGACTCAGACTACATGGGGAGGGGCGGGGCAGGGCAGGGTCAGAGCGTCAGTGGAGCTCCCTGCCCTGCCCCTCCCTGCCTTAAGAGCCTCCCTCAGCAGGCTGGCCGCGGCACCAGGAGCTGTATTCATCCGGGAGGACAGAGGGTTTTCTTGCGGTGCGGGGGGGGCAGCTTTTTTCCACTGCTGACTGAGCGGCTCATAGGGCCCCTCCTGACGTCGGGCCCTCAGTCGGTGACCGAGTGTCCGAATGGTCAGTCTGCCCCTGGTTGCAGGAATTTATGACAAAGAGTGGTCATTGTGTGCATGTTACAATATCACAAATTCTCCACAAATGTTGCTTGTATGGGAGGGTTGCTAGAAAAAAAACACTCCTCAAGAAAGGCCACATGCAGTCACGGCTGAGCTTTGCCAAAACACACCTTGAAGATTCTGGCCACACAGAAAAAGGTGTTATGGTCAGATGAGACTAAAATTGAATTATTTGGCCTCAACACCAAACAACATGTCTGGCGGAAATCCAATACAGCTCACAATCCAAATAACACCATTCCTACAGTAAAGTATGGAGGTGGTAATATCCTGTTATGGGGGTATTTCTCTGCAGCAGGGACTAGAGCACTTGGATAGGATAGAAAGAAAATTGGATGGGGCAAAATAGAGTCAAATACTTGAGGAAAATCTACTGCCCTCTGCCAGAAAGTTGTCAATGAGAAGACGATTTACCTTCCAACATAACAATGACCCAAAGCACACAGCAAAAATGACCACACAGTGGTTGAAGGAGAAAAAGGTGAATGTCCTTGCATGGCCTAGTCAGAGCCCAGATTTAAACTCCATTGAAAATCCGCGGAAAGACTTGAAGACTGCAGTCCACAAATGGTCACCATCAAATTTAACTGAACTTGAGCAGTTCTGCAAAGAAGAATTGGAAAATATTGCAAAATTTTGATGTGCAAAGTTAGTAGAGACATATGTCCCAACAGACTAAAGGCTGTAATTAAAACAAAAGATGGTTCAACAAAATACTGACACAAGGGGGTGATCCTTTTTCCCAACTCAGAGATTCTGCTTTTGAATTTTTATATAATTTTTTCTACAAATTGGTGTTATTTATTTCAATTGGATGTTTTAAGTTGCACTGAGTAAATACAACTGGATACAACAAAAACCGTGTCTGTCTTCATTTCAGGCTGCATAGCAACAAAATGTGACAATTTTAAAAGGGGGTGATTTTTTTTCTGTACCCACTATATACACTGAGCAAAATTATAAACGCAACACTTTTGTGTTTGCCCTTATTTATCATGAGCTGAAACTAAAGATCTACAACTTTTTCTATGTACACAAAATGCCTATTTCTCTCAAATATTGTTCACAGATCTGTCTAAATCTGTGTTAGTGAGTACTTCTCCTTTGCCGAGATAATCCATCCACCTCACAGGTGTGACATATCAACATGCTGATTAGACAGCATGATTATTGCACATGTGTGCCTTAGGCTGGCCACAATAAAAGGCCACTCTAAAATGTCCAGTTTTACTGTACTGGGGGTGTCCGGGGGGTCCAAAAACCAGTCAGCATCTGGTGTGACCACCATTTCCTGCATGCAGTGCAGCACATCTCCTTCTCATAGAATTGATCAGGTTGTTGATTGTGGCCTATGGAATGTTGGTTCATTCCTCTTCAATGGCTGTGCAAAGTTGCTGGATATTGGCAGGAACCGGAACACGCTGTCGTATACTCCGATCCAGAGCATCCCAAACAGGCTCAATGGGTGACAATTCCAGTGAGTATGCCTGCCATGCAAAAACCAGTATATGTTGTCAGCTTCCAGGAATTGTGTATAGATCCTTGCAACATGGGGCCGTGCATTATCATGCTGCAACATGAGGTGATGGTTGTGGATGAATGGCACAACAATGGGCCTCAGGATCTCACCACGGTATCTCTGTGCATTCAAAATGCCATCAATAAAATGCACCTGTGTTCATTATCCATAGCATATGCCTGCCCATACCATAACCCCACTGCCACCATGGGCCACTTGATCCACAATGTTGACATCAGCAAACCAATCACCCACATGACGCCATACACACTGTCTGCCCTCTGCCCTGTAGAGTGAAACCCGGGATTCATCCTTGAAGAGAACACCTCTCCAAAGTGCCAAACGAATGTGAGCATTTGCCCACTCAAGTCGGTTATGACAACGAACTGCAGTCAGGTCGAGACCCCGATGAGGACGACGAGCATGAAGATGAGCTTCCCTGAGACGGTTTCTGACAGTTTGTGCAGAAATTCTTTGGTTATGCAAACTGATTGTTGCAGCAGCTGTGCAGGTGGCAGGTCTCAGATGATCTTGGAAGTGAAGATGCTGGATGTGGAGGTCCTGGGCTGGTGTGGTTACACATGGTCTGAGGTTGTGAGGCCGGTTGTATGTACTGCCAAATTTTCTGAAACGCCTTTGGGAGACAGCTTATGGTAGAGAAATTAACATTCAATTTAAGAGCAACAGCTCTGGTGTACATTTCTGCAGTCAGCATGCCAAGTGCACGCTCCCTCAAAATTTTTAATCCACAGCAATTTAAACCCACGAATCAGTCGCCCAGACTTTGACAATGCATAAATATACAAAAGATAGGTGCAGCGCTCAGAATAAATGTCCATAGACCCTTCAGTCCTCAAGGGTTAATAAAGACCGCACAGTTCATGGGGTATGCTTGAAGAGTAAATAGGAGAGGATAACCCAAAGGCATCCAAAGGTCCTAGGGAGGAGTCTTGTGATGTGACGCGAGTGTATGCCTGAATGTGGCACCTATCTTGTTGGTAGTGTAAGCCAGGAGCTGAGAGTCTGTATTTAGCGGCAAGCGTTTTTAAAATCTGGATCAAGTGAGTGCCTTATTCTCATGTTTTAATAATAAAGCTACATTAAAGATTACTGCACCATGAGTGTCCTGGCCTCGCCCCCCGTACTCCCGGAGTCTATCGGTAGCTATCCAGGCAGATAACCTTTTTCTGCGTACACAATAATAGACTGCTGTTTCTTGTCTGTGTCTTTATTGGCACGTTGCAGATTGTAATACAAGTGTGAATGACACACGTTAAATGTGGTAAAACTGAAAATAACAAGAATAATATAACATTACCATACAATAGTAAACATCATATAAAATAACAACTGAAATGACTATCTTCTTTCCCTAATAGCCTGTGGAGGAGGAAGGGGAAGATTGCTTACCTCTGATGCCATGGATGGGAAGAGATTACATCTAGGCAGCTGGGATAATCTTGACAATGCTGATTCCTAGGGGGTTTCACTTCCTGACTAAAGAGGATGTGATGATTTTTATGTCACATCCTTTAAAGGTAAAGGTATTATTACAAATGGTATTAATGTTTGGCCAGTAGGTGGCGCATGCGTACAGCTAACCTGGAACAAACATAATTTATAGCTTAATAATGCAGCAGTATACAATCAAATGACAATATGAATTCTCCTTTCTGAACCTCGAGAGAGAGAAAGGTCTCCTGGAGACATAACAATGAGGTTTATTCCTTTATATTCCATGGGATGATTATGTATGTGTATTAAACGGTGTGATTACTAGGACGGAGTGTGGTGACCAGGATACCTGTATCCATTCTGCTATACCTGATTGATCGTGGTTGATCAAGAGCAAGAGATCTCATCTTATTCAATGCTCATTTGACCCCTGTGATGAGGGTCTAAAGAGGAGGGTAAGAGGCAGTGTGCTTGGATGCCGGTGGTGGTTATCCTCTCCTATTCACTCTTCAAGCATACCCCATGAACTGTGCAGTCTTTATTAACCCTTGAGGACCGAAGGGTCTATGGACATTTATTCTGAGCGCTGCACCTATCTTTTATATTGTTTTAATGTTGTTCATCAACTTTGTGCTGGCTGCTCAGGAGACTATCCTATTTTTTGAAGTGTAATTAGCGCAGCAGACACCCACTATTGTTAAATTAATAAATATAGGTCCCTGAATTTGATGAAAACTATAGCCTGAAGGTAAAGGGGAAGAAGAATTATAGTCAAGAACTGAAAATATTGGATCTAAAATATGCTGGCATTCTGTTCATATTCTTGTCTGAAAACGAAGCTGTAGCAGACCATGTCAGTGAAAGAAAATGTATCATCTATTAATCTTGGTTAAATTTAGTTACTGATGTGCTACTAATGTTTTGGAATGGCAAACGGCCTTGGAACATAACATTAAAATATCGGATTGAGTCGTTTTAGTGATTGCAATCTTTTCCCTGACTAGTGTGAGCCTTGAACACCAAGTCAACCTTGACTGTGTAAAAGTGGTCTCCAATATACTTAGATTGCAGAGTTAACAGGTGAAGAAGTTCTTACAGAAAATGGTGGAGAAAGATGAAAATGCTCATGTCAAGCCTCATCACATCCGAGAGGCCTGCAGCAAAGTTGTCTCAAATAAGATCAAAAAGATTGCTACAAAAAAATTAGGAAAATATTCAGAAAGAATGCCATACCCAAAACCTTATGCCATAGAGGAATGCTTTCATGTCATGTCAGCAGAAGAAATGATGGATCTGCCTATGTCTGCATATACACTGACACCTCAGGATTTTGCAATGTCACAATTTGCAAGTAAAATCTTAACCCTTAGCTTTCTTAGCTTTCCCAAAATTCCAACTCCAGAGAACCACAAGGTTTGTGTGACAGAAGATGGCACCAGTTACTAATCATCCTGCCAGAGCATGGATGAGGTATGGAACAGTTTTCCAAATTTTTCAAGATAAAACTGATATTGCAGACTAAGGGCTTGCTGAACAGTTGGCATAGTGACTTGAAGCTATCCAGGACAGTCACACAAATCTGTAAAAAGTAATAGGCTAATAGGAATGATGGATAAGGCTGATATTTCAAAGGCCAGCTTGAAGGTCAATAGCACTTCAGTGCAACCTTGCCAAACTACCTGCATTCATACAACCAGGTCAACAAAACCCCTAAACCCTACTATGGACTCATTTGCGGACATTCATTGAAAAATTCATTACCAATCAAACCTCGGAGGAGGAACAACAACCAATGTCACCCGAATTGTCCCGTGCAAAGAGCAGCTCTATGGATACATAATGGGTCACCTAGACATTGAACCCAAGGAAATATTGATTCCCGAATTTGATGAAAGATATACTCTGGGTGTAAAGTTGAAGAACTATTATCAGGATAGAAACAGGAGAAGATGCACATATATGTCAATGCACAGAACAAGGGTCATTGCCGGCAGGTTGCCTGTGCATGCACATTTGCCTGGACATCTTTATTCTTGTGAGCATGCTAATTTACGCAGGCGTGTTGTGCAGACATATGCATGTACAGGCGCATGGGCACACATGCCTAATCCCAGTCTTGATACCAGACAGGCTATTTAAGATACAGAGCTGAGACAGGAAGATGCAGGGTGGTCTTCCACTACTAACTTGCTTGGCCTCGACTAGTTCCTGGAGACAGCTTGTCTCTGCTGATTCCTGGTTTGACCTTGATTAGATCCTGACTATGGTTTGTCTCTTCTGCCTCCCTGCATAACTGCAGCTAGGTCCGGACCATGGCTTGTCTGTGCTTATTCCCAGTTTGACCTCAGCTAGTTCCTGACCATGGCTTATCTCTGCTGATTTCTGGGTTGACATTGACTAATTCTGAAAATGCCTTGTCTCTTGTGACCTTTTGGTGTCTCCTTTGGCTTGCCTCCTAATCACAACTCTGTCTGTTACCTTGCCTGCTGTATATCTTCTCTGCTACTGACTGCCGCCTTTTCAGACCTCACTTCCAGCTCATTGTGGGCTCCGGTATCCAGGCCAGCAGGTGTTAGAGCTAATTGTCATTCACAGAGTTAAGGGTAATATTGGTGTTTTTTTTGCACAGCTTTGCCAACTTGGCTGCCTCTTTGACTGATTTTACTAGGAGTCTGGAGTCGGTCATAGTACAGCAGAATGCTAATGCAAAATGAGCTTTTCTTAAATGTAGGTGTATGTTTAGGTTTGTGATATTGATGGACACCTCTGATGGGGCTCTAGGCCCTATGCTGTCCCAGGTCATGGATGGGGAAAAACATCCTGTGGTGTACTTGAGCTAGAAGCTAAAAACAAATGCCATAGTGAAGTGGGACTGCCTGAATGTAAAGTAGGCACTGGACTTCCTACTAACTATGCCACAAGTTTTGTTTGATTTTTGACAATGCCACATTGCAAAAGATCAAGAGTGACAAGGAAGCAAATGCCAGAGTGAGCTGGTGGTCCCTCTCTCTACAGGAGCTTCATGTGTGGTAGAATATAGGTCTGGAAGACTGTATCAGAATGTTAATGTGCTGCATGGGTCCTACATGGGAAATATTTCCCACTAATGTTTAGGATGGGGGACCCCTTAAAGGATAGTAGAGGGTTAACCAGCCAGTAGGTATATTTGATGGAGATGCCAGCAGCCCAGAAGAAAATGTGTCGAAGGTGAAGCAGATGAGAGCTGTTTGGTAACGTTCTGAAGCACAACCTCTCCTCTCTCCTACAGCAGTGATTTTAACCACTTAAGGACCAGGCAGGCCTATTTTTGACAACTGCTGTTTACAAGTTAAAATCATGTTTTTTTGCTAGAAAATTACTTAGAACCCCCAAACATTATATATTTTTTTTCAGACACCCTAGAGAATAAAATGGCGGTCATTGCAATACTTTATGTCACACCGTATGTTGGCAGCGGTCTTGCAAATGCAATCTTTTTGGAAAAAATACACTTTTTTGAAGTTTCTTTTTCTATATTGTGAAAGATGATGTTACGCTGAGTAAATAGATACCCAACATGTCATGCTTCAAAATTGCGACCGCTCTTGGAATGGCAACAAACATTGGCACTTAAAGATCTCCATAGGCGACGTTTAAAAATGTCTACAGGTTACCAGTTTTGAGTTACAGAGAATGTCCTGTCGTAGAATTATTGCTCTTGCTCTAATGATCGCGGCGATACCTCACATGTGTAGTTTGAACAACCTTTTCATATGTGGGCATGACATATATATGCGTTCGCTTCTGAGCGCAAGCTCAGAGGGACTGGGCACTTTTTATTTTTTTTCCTTAACTATTTTACTTATTATTTTTTATTTTTACAGTGTCCTTTTAAAAAAAAATGTGGGTCACTTTTATTCCTATTACACAGAATGTAAACATCCCTTGTAAAAGAAAAATGACAGGACCGCTTTAATGTGAGATCTGGGGTCAAAAAGACCTCAGATCTCACATTTACACTTAAAAGCAATACTTTTTTTTTAAAAAAGTCTTTTTTTTTCAACAAAAAAATTGTTTCTTTAAGGCTGTTAGGCGGAAGTGATGTTTGACGTCGCTGCCGTCATCCAATGGCACAGAGTCGGATAGGGGCCGTGTCATTAAAGGTGAACAAACCTTTTCAAATTTAAACAGACAGAAAACCTAATCAGTAAACTGCTACTACTGCTCCTTCACTGCTTACTTGGGGTTGGGGAAAAGACACCACTGCATTCCTTCTACAGTCAGAAACTTTAACACAGAAAGCATGCCACCCGTCTGGCTCTGCTGTGATGTTAGAAAAAACAGAAAAAGAAGGAGGGCGCACTAACCTAGTGCATTACCACTGATAAACTTTATTAAAGCATAAAAACAGCAAAAATTATACTCACAAACGAGCTATCGCCCGTTCAGGCTCTGGAGAAGGGGGTGCTCCCCTGAAACGCGTTAGCCATTGGCCATCTGCATCGGTCTGACCCTCTTGGCAATAGGTCCTGGTGTGTCGATCCACAGAACAGCGCATTTGCGCCCTTTTCAAAGCTGGTTTCGATAGCTCGTTTGTGAGTATAATTTTTGCTGTTTTTATGCTTTAATAAAGTTTATCAGTGGTAATGCACTAGGTTAGTGCGCCCTCCTTCTTTTTCTGTTTTTTCTAGCTTGAATACCCATTGTTCAGAGGAGGGCTGCAAGACGCTAGGCAATACCTTGTTATAGGTGGTCGCACCACATGTTCAGTTCCTGGACACCTGAGCGCAGGAGAGATTTGTTTTGTGTCTGCTGTGATGTGGCAATGTTGTGTATATCTCAGGAATGGATGTACATAAATAAAATATCCTTTGCAGGTAAACCATCTCTCCTTGAGTTAATAATCTATAGGGAGATTCACTAAAACTGGAGCATACAGAATCTGGTGCAGCTGTGCATGGTATTCCATAAAGCTTCTACCTTCAGCTTGTTCAAATTAAAGTAGAACTATAGGCAAAACTTGTTTTTTTCATTTTGGATAGAGCAAGGGAAGGTTATAATCCCTATCAGATTTTTGTTTGCCATCTGTGTCCCATTGCTAGGATTTTCCTTCACCTCATGTCCCATAGCCAAACAAGAAGTTAGAGGAAATCCCTGCAAATTAAGAGAATTCATTAGGGACCCCCAAGCCACCAGAACTAGTGTCTCTATTGGAAGATTTAATTATAAATTGTCTGGGGACAACCCAAAATTTGACATTTTCTTTTTCTTTTAAAGATAATGGTAAGCAGGACAAATAGAGAGGGTGAATCTCCATAATGGGGGCAAAGGCAGCAATAAAAACTGACGTGTTGTGATCCCTTTCCATTCCATCCAAAACAAAAAAAACCCTGCCTTTGGTTGTACTTTAAGCTTGGACAATAAAACCTGGAAGCTGGTTTCTATGCAGAGCTGCACCACATGTTGCACTCTCCTGTTTTAGTAAATTACCCCTGTGTGTTTAGTTTATTGCCTGAGGTGAGATTTAGCTGCCACCCTCCCCAGCTGTATATACCCTTCCTTCCCTTCCCAGTTCTTACATTTGGCTGTCAGGTGCCAAGAGAAATACATCACAAACAAACAAAAGATTTCCCAGCACACTTACTGACCAGCCTGCAAAACAACCAAATTGGCCTTGTCTAACAGTTTAGATTAAAAACAGAGGGTTTTGTTTGCACACATTAGCAAATATATGCGTAAGCCACAGTGCTCACACCAAGGGACCTCTGTATATACTGTGGTGCAGATTTTTGAAGAGCCTGTTCTGGGACATCTTATGTTCTTGCGCCTTGGTGTCTTTAGGATTGGTGAGCGGGCAGAAGCTCACCCTAAGCTTTTTATACACAAAGACACTGCATGCAGACACTTTTACTCTACATATTCCACATTAAAGGCCCTCCACTGGGAAACACTTTGCTTATGCTATTCACCATTGCTGGTCGCCATTGCACAGCAACGTCTTTAGGCCTTTGCATGGCTAGGTGAAGATTCTGGATACCTTCACTTCAAGGACTTTTCTCTGTCCCACACAAAGGAATCAGCCCACAACATGTGTTCACCTTAAAGGGGAACTCTTACTCAAATTGTACATTTTGTATTTTTATTTTTTCTTTATGCCCATGGCATTGGGGCTTAGAGGTAGCTGATTGACAACAAGTCTTTTCTCTCCCCTCTGGTACCTGGGGTCATAGGTCTCCTTTAGATCTGTTGGTTTATATCGCCAGGTTCACCATTACTTTCATTTCTTTGTATACCTCTGTAGTTTGTTCAAGCTAAAAGATGCACTGTTGTGAAAAAAAAAAAAAAAAACATATTCTACATTTCTTTGCATTGTTGACTCAATAATATCTAGTTAAGTATTAATTTGCTATTTCTAATATTTCTTTGGTGTCTTGTGTATTTGTATTCTTTCTTTGAATAATATCAGAACCCAGGGTGTCAGAGATGTCAGAAGGCTTGCAAGGTCAGGGCAACCTTTGGGGACAGTTATCTTCCAGCTCCGGGGGTGGTGCTACGCCAATTTACCATAAGCCAGAGGACTTTACAAAGCAACATGGTCTGGAACTCTCATTTATATTTAGAATAAAACATAAAAGCAGGGACAAGTAGGCTCTATTCCTTCTATGTATAATGCATATTTTTATTTTTTGTTGGAGTGCGCCTTTAATTACTTGGCAATGCCTAACATGACCCAGTTTTAGTTTTTTAAGGACTTTTCTTTTGCATGTCTTAATTGAAGGGTATAAAAACTTTATTATGATAGAAGTATGTACAAATGAACAAATTCAAAACCTATCACAAAATACGCTTTGAGTTTTAATATTTTCCTTTAAATTAACTTTGTTCTTTTTAAGTTGCTTCACTGCAACAACTTCAACCTTTGATTATTTAAACCTCAATTAACAAAAGCATTAACGATTGCGCATTCGTAATCTTCACAGCTTGTGCCTTATAATGTGCCAGTGGTGGGTCTGAACTCAGAGGTGAGCACAGAAACATTAAATGATCCCCCTGCGGGAAGGGCAAAATATCAAATGTCAAAATACACCACGTTTTAAGTGAAAATTGAATGCTTATGTCAGCATGTGGCTTGTGATTAAATCTGAATTATGCAGCTCTTCAGAAATATTTTTTTATCTAGAAATATTGAGCGAACACATATGCTTTAAATGTTTTACTGACCTTTTATTTTCTTAAAGTGGTTTTCCACTATGAAGGGTAAAGAAAACGCCAAGAAACAAGGAAAATCAATCAGTGCTCTGGTAAAGCAACTCTGTCACTAAGGTAAAAGAATCCACAATGCCATCTGTAAAAGAAGAAGCTGAATACACACCTCACCTGTCTGGCAGGCAAGGAGGGGGGTCTTGCTAGGTTTCTAAAGGACTCTGGGCATCCTTGGGCATTTAAATTGAAATACTGCAATGCTTGTAGCATATTGTAGCAAAACTATGTTGAGGCTTTTTTTGTCCCCATTATCACCCCCTTTTCTTTTTCCTTTCTGCTTGTCTATTTTCCCTCTCCAACCATATGTCCCTTCAAATATTCCATTATGTCAGATGTTTGCTGATAGGGATCCTAAACTGAAGAACCAAATCCAAAAGGCCTGCTGAAAATTCCTTGCAATATCACTGCTGACATGACACCTTAAACTATGCATCTTAATTAAGCCAAATAACACTAGATGCACTTGCTCCACTAACCACACACAGAATCAGGCCCTGACCATTACAACCCTGGCAAACTGACAACACTAGAAATCTCAAGAGACATTGCCGTGCTCTTGAACGGCTGTGGCGTAAAACCAAATGGCTGCAAGACTTCACCCTATATAAATCTGCCCTTGTAAAATACAATTCCTGCCTCCATGCTGCCAAACAAGCCTACTTTGTCTCTCTTATTAATTCCTTGCCATCCAGTCCCCGTCGAATCTTCTCAACCTTTAACTCTCTGCTTCATCCCCCACCCTCTCTACCCACTAACTCACTCACTGCCCAAGAGATTGCTAATCACTTCAAAGACAAGATTGATGAAATTCGTGAGGACACCTCCACTGTGCGTACATCTTCCCCACCCAACATACCTTACCTAGCAGCACATTCAACACTCTCACCTAACCAATTGTCCCTTGGATTCTGTTCCCTCACTACTACTACGCTCACCCTCTTCTTCTATCCTATGCTCCCTCACTCACATCTTTAATCTCTCCCTCTCTAGTGGCACCTTCCCCTCCCCTCTAAAACATGCGCAGATCACTCCCATACTTAAAAAGCCCTCACTGGACCCTACCAACCCTACCAACCTGAACAACTTAAGACCCATCTCATTGCTCCCATTCATCTCTGAACTTCTAGAACGCTTAGTCTACAACCGTCTTAGGCCCCTTTCACATGAGGCAGACTCCGTTTCTACGGAGCCCACCTCGGTCCGCCGGCTCAGCGGGAGATCAGTCCGTTGATCTCCGCTGAGTCGGAGGATGACAGGTCCCTCTCTGCTCAATGAGCGGGGAGGGGCTTGTCAGGCGCCGCTGCCGCCTATGGAGGGATCGGTTGAAAACGGACAGCCTGTCCGTTTTCATCAGATCTCACCCGATCCGATCCGCCAGCGACGGACCTGGATGTAGAGCCATCCGTCTGCTTTTAGCGGATCGGACGGGGTCGGATGTCAGCGGACATGTCTCTGCTGACATCCAACGCTCCATAGACTAACATGGAGTGCCCGTTCAGGTCCGCCGTCAAAACTGACAGGCGGACCTGAATAGTCCGATCGTGTGAAAGGGGCCTTAGCTCCTACCTCAGTGAAAATAACCTTCTTAACCCCTTACCCCTTACACAAAACCAACAGCCAGTACTCCATACTCCTACTACTTGACCTCTCTGCGGTCTTTGATACTGTTCACCACCCGCTCCTTCTCAATAAACTACATTCTCTTGGCCTCCAAGATTCTGCTCTATCCTGGTTCTCTGCCTATTTATCACAGCACTCCTTCAGTGTCACCTACAACTCTGTCTCCTCCTCTCCATTGTCTCTTTCTGTGGGGGTCCCCCAAGGCTCTGTTCTTGGACCCCTTCTCTTCTCTATCTACACCTCTTCCCTTGGTCACTTGATAACTGCTCACGGCTTCCAATACCACTTATACACTGATGACACCCAAATCTATCTGTCTACTCCTCACCTCACTCCTTCAGTCTCCTCTCGCATTACTAACTTACTAACTGACATATCAGCATGGATGTCACACCACTTCTTTAAACTAAATGTGTCTAAAACTGAGCTAATATTCCTCTCCGCCCGTGCCCCCCTCCATGACTTTTCCATCAAAATCAACAATGCAACCATCAGTCCCTCCCCTCACGCCAGGGTACTAGGTGTAATCCTAGACTCTGACTTGTCATTTCAGCCTCAAATCCAATCGTTTCAAAAGTTTGTAGAATTCACCTTCGTAACATCTATAAAATTTGGCCCTTTTTAACAAATGAAACCACCAAGCTCCTCATTCACTCCCTTGTTATCTCTCGCCTTGACTATTGCAACTCCCTTCTCATTGGCCTGCCTCTCCATAGGCTATCCCCTCTTCAGTCTATCATGAATGCTGCTGCCAGACTTATACACCTTACCAACCGCTCAGTGTATGCCATCCCTCTCCTCCAGTCCCTACACTGGCTCCCAATCACCCAGCGAATTAAATTCAAAATACTAACCACAACATACAAAGCCATTCACAACTCTGCCCCAAGCTACATCACTAATATTGTCTCCAAATATCACCAAAATCGTCCTCTCCGTTTTTCTCAAGACCTCCTGCTCTCAAGCTCTCTCGCCTCCTCCTCCCATGCTCGTCTCCAGGATTTCTCCAGAGCTTCTCCCATCCTCTGGAACTCGCTACCTCAACCTGTCCGGCTATCCCCTACTCATGCTACCTTCAGGTGATCCCTGAAAACTTATCTCTTCAGGAAAGCCTATCACGTCTCCAACTAATCTCCTACCACTTCCAACAGCTCATTCCCCAAAGTTACAACTTTTTGTACCACCTGCCCTACCCTATGAGATTGTAAGCTCTTCTGAGCAGGGCCCTCTTAATCCTCTTGTACTTCATTGTATTATAACTGTATTGTCTCCCTTTTATATTGTAAAGCGCTGCGTAAACTGTTGGCGCTATATAAATCCTGTATTATAATAATAATAATAATAAAATAAGTAAGCAGATACTATTGAGTTTATTAGTATTTAATGCATGTATTTCTCTTTAATAAATCCTCTTCAGATCTTGTTCTAATAGAATCTGTTTTAGTTGGATAACATTAAGTTGAATAACATTCTTCTGTTGCATATTGTGGTTCCTCCTGTTGCCTCTGCAGGACTACCGAGTCCTAGAATGATGTGATGGATGGTGGGAGGAAACACAGTGCCTAACATGTGACAAGCTATCTGACATACCTGTAAAGTGTTGTTGTGTTGTAAAAATGGTCTTGCTGCTCATTAGACAGGTTAGCATTCAGCTTTTTATTTACAGGATGGTATTGTGGATTTTTTTTGCCTAGACAAGTCACTTTAAAAAGTATGTAAAGCCTTCTTTTAGTATGTAGCATCATGCCTCATTGGGAACTATTGTCTTATAACAAAAATTTGGGTGATGTGCTCACTTTACCACACATCCAAACCAACTTTGGCCTAAAATATAACTTTTATTTTCATATATTTAAAATGTTATACTCATACTGTGATTGTACAAAATCATCTAAGTGACAGAATGATGTGCCATTTAGAGACATTTATACCACAACATTTTCTGTGATATCCCAGAGCCATTTTGGAGTGCAGACTGCTGGAGGATTTATTTGATGTGGTATAAATTCTTGATAGAGCCCAGAGAAAGTATGGAAAATATGGTGCCGTTTATCCAGAATAGGCCTAAAAATGATTAGTCTGTCTACTAGACATATGCACTGCCGAAAAATGTGTTAGTTTTCATTTCATTCATCATTCATTCATTTTTTATTTTTTTTTCATTTAGCGGGTCATTTGTTATGATCGAAATATGTAAATACGTAAATTTGTAATTTCAAAAATTCATAAATTTGAAAATTCGAGAATCCAGTAATTCGGAAATTCGGAAATTCAGAAATTCGAAAATCCGAAAATAAGAAAGAAAATCTGAAAATTCAAAAGAGCAGAAATCTGAAAATTCTAAATAATAACTAACTACTAAATAATAATAACTAACTATTAAATTATAGGTATTGGAATTTCCTTTCTTTATCCGAAGTTACGAATTATCCAAAATAACAAATGCTGCATCTAAACACATGGAACGGAGTGACTTAATAATAATAATGATAATAAAAAAGTTCTTCTTCTTATTATTATTGTTATTAATTATTATTAATCTGTTACGTTTCATTTGATTAGATACGGCATTAGTTAATTCAGATAAATTTGTAGTTGTTACATTCAAATTTGAAAGGAAATTCCAATACCTATAATTTAATGGTTAGTAATAGTTAAGTGAAAGTGAAAACAACTACAACAACTGAAACAACTACAACTGAAAACAACAACTACTGAAACAACAACAGAAACAACAACAACAACAACAGAAACAACAACAACAGAAAACAACTACAACTGAAACAACAATTACAACTGAAACGACAACTACTGAATTTTCACATTTTTGAATTTTGGAATATTCAAATTTACGAATTTACAAACTTTCGAATATTCAAATTTATGAATTTACAAATTTTTGAATATTCAAATTTACGAATATTGAGGCACTATGGCTTTTTGCAAGTTCTGCAGGGCTGCTTTCTGTGTTTGCACAATTATTAGTGCTCAGCCAGGAACACATACTTTTCATTTCATGAAAGTATGTTATCCTTTCACCAATTCACTGTAAAAAGAAGAATCATTTCCTTTATTTTATATTGCGTGGACAAGAGGAAATCTCCAGATTCCTCCATTTAATATGAACTGCCAGTCTTAATAAAAATCAACACAAAGGTTTCTGACAGTGTAACGTATTTTTCATTTGTAATCTTCATTTGTTTTGACAAATTTAAGACAGCTGTTCAAGTTATAGGGTTTTTGAGAAATCCATTGGGCATTGTACGAGTTTTGGCCTAGTATGTGTCGGGCTTGCTTGTGAAGCTTGTGTACAAACGTAAATACAGTACTTCTATACTTTTCAAAGTTGTTCTAATCCTTTAAAAAATCACCAAAATGTATAAAATAAACCACTTTTTACAAAAAGAATACACAAAACACAAACCCCCTGATGCCTTCATGCATTTATTTGCCCCCACCCCATATGGTTTAGTATGCTCTTGTTCTTAGTTTAAAGCCCATTGCAGGTAAAAATCAGAAATGTCCCCATCACTCCCACCCATTCTTATAAAAAAAACTTCCTGCAGTCCATGCCTGCTGTTATCCAGAAGCCACCCCTCATTGTGATGTCACCACACAGTTGTAGGAGTCATCAGGACCATTTGAGGACCCTGATGATGAACCCTATAGGAAGTACTTTTCTGTGAGTTAAGAATATGTAAATACTTGACAGTCATAACCCAGTCACAGGTACAATTTGAAGTTCTTCCTAAAGGATCCAGTGATCTCTGGTCAACTGGAAGATGATTCTTGCAACATATTGTGCATCTTCACTACGCGTCACTAGATGTGTTTCCAGTCTGAAGGAGCAGTGACTCTACTCTGAGACATTCCTGGTTCCCCAAGTTCCTCAACCTGTCCAGAAACCTAATTGTTGACACTTGCTATCTATCTACATTTATCTTCCAGAAAACTACAGAATAAAAAATGAAATTACTATATCAACAGAGGTTTCATCCTCTTTTGTGTTTGGGCCCTTAAATCACCCTAATCACCCTTAAATGTCCTGGAGCCCTGGTTCACACTGAGCTGCGGGAATGACACTCCTACATGTCAGTCATGATTTCGGCAGCGATTTCACAGACATCTGGGCAGATGTCAATGTAAATCGCACCCCGTAATCGCAAAAAGTAGTACAGAAACTACTTTTTGAAATCGGTGCAGCACCGCAAATGCAGCACTGATTAGGGCGGTGCCATCGCTGGCAATTGCCGCCGATTTGACATGCGTTTTGACATGTCAAATCGCATGTCAAAACGCACCAATGTGAACCAGGGCTAAATCCCACAGAAAGTTGTTCTCAATAATCATAGTTGCCCTACAGCAACTAGTCTTTCTTTCTTTTTTCCTTTGTTATAGTCCAGGGTGAAAGCTGAATGGCTGTTTTGGGGAAACACAGACAGTTCTTATTTTGGACCCTGTGAAAAATGGCCAATATGAATATTTTCTTGTTTCCATTAGTAGCACAGCCAGACGCTTTCACCAACGAGTCGGAGGTCTTGACGTCCTGACACTATGCATAGTGTTAATTTCCATATAAAAACAATACAGAGAAGTATGAGAGCCTTACATCAAAAGCATGTCGACAGGGATTCCAATAAAAACAGTCGCCATATACTGACATGCTGAGTGGTGTCTGCATAGAATCACAGTGTGCAAGAGTCTTGTCATCTGTTTTAAACTCCTAATAAATACATATAGAGTTAATAACCCTATTGCATAGACACAGAAACAAATTACTGAGTACTGAAGAGTTTAATTTGTTGTGTATTTATTTCTAAAATGATCTGATCCTGACCTACATCAGTGTAATTGCCAAAGAAAACTTAGTTGATGTGGATGTGAAAAAGCCAAAACATTTGATGTAATTTGTATCATTACAAAGTCTTTCCATATGCAATCAGTGTGAAGATATGAAAAGAAGTATGTACACCAACTTTTTGGGGTCAAAATATCTTCTAAAGTCTTTTAAAGTTTAAAGTGATATTAAACCCCAAACCAAAAATGTAATATACAGCTTACCAATCATTAGATGTGGTGGCTGCATCATTTTTCTTTTCTTAGGCTTTTGTCCCCTCTGTTTTCACCTGGTAATATGACCAGTAATGCACCCCCTGTATTATACTGTCTGAAGGAGCATGGGGGGCACCTTTGGACAGCAGCATTATCAGTCTGGGGAGAGGGTTGTATTAAATGTATTAGGAGATTTAAATACACTAATGAATCACTCCAGGCTGCTTTGCAGCTTATCAAACATTTCAGGACTCTGTCAGGATTACAGATTAATTGGACTAAGTCTCAAATCCTCCCTTTGGATATTGGCGTCCCTACGGCAGCTCAAGCCGAACTCCCTCTGGTCAGAGCCAGCAAGATTAGATATCTGGGCATTCAAATTTCCCGAACTTTTACAGATAATATAGGCCTCAGTCTTGAACCCCTATATGACCTCCTAAAAGTAAAAACACAGACCTGGTCTCGTCCTCCGCTTGGAATTATGGGACGTATATTTAAATCCATGGAATCCATTATTAACACGTTCATTTGGGGTCCCTCCCATCACAAATTATCATGGCAAGCTCTGAAATGTCCCATCAGCCTGGGTGGCACCATACTGCCTGACCTAGCCTTCTATTACATTCCTTCTCAGCTCTCCCATTTTTTTTACTTTAACCAGGAGGACAGTAGCAGGTACTCCACTCTTGTAAGTTCCCCCGCCTCCTGCCTGGTAGCACACCCCTTTCAAATTCTACTCCGTGGTACTCGCGAGTTGTCTCACACGGGCAATAGGAGTAGTATGTTATTCCACCACTGTAAAATTTGGCAGCTGGCCATGACCCTCACTAAGGCTTCTATATTCCACTCTCATACGCCCCTGTGGGACAATCCACATCTGCCAGAGTTATTTACTGTTGCAGACCACAACATATGGATTGCTCAGGGGGTTATATTTCTCTTGCATGTCATAGCTAATGGCTCAGTTAAAACATTCCAAGCATTAAAAGACAGTTTTGATGTACCCAATCATATGTTCTTTCGTTACCTCCAACTCCGTCATGCTCTCAATTCTCAATTTCATGACTCCATTCCCAGCCTTGAATTGGTATATTTGGTGGACGTGGTCACAGGCCAAGATCCCAAGAAACGTATCTCCCTGTTTTACAATCACCTTCTGTTACCCGCGGCCACTGCTCAGGCTTATCAATTGAAGTCTCGCGGGGAGTCAGATTTGGGAGACGTGAGGGATGAGGACTGGAAGGAGGTGTTGGCCTCTTGCAAATTAGTGTCCCCTAAGTTGTCGGACCTCCTCACTCACCTCTACATAGTCCACAGATCCTACCTAACACCGACCCGCCTCTCCAAATATAGGCCAGAGCACAGTCCAGCATGTCCCAAGGGTGGAGATCCAAATGCACATTTTGTCAACTACTATGGTCCTGTCCGTTGCTTCAAGGATTTTGGTCACAGGTGGTTAAATTCCTCCTTGACCGGATGGGTTCCACCTGACTTTGGCCTCCTCTCCACGTCTGAGGAGGACAAATATGTAAAGATTTTCCTGCAAGAATCTTTGTTCATGGCCAGAATGCAAATATCTAGGACCTAGATCAAAGAGTCACCCCCAACTATCCAACAGTGGATAAGGGCTATCAATGTTTCCCTCACTTATCAAAAGATATTATACTTACATGGGGCTGCCCGAATAAATACTACAAAATGTGGGACAGGTGACTGGAGGACGAATCCACTTGCCCTGCTGAGGAGTAACCCACCAGCAACATTTCAAAGACCCTCCCATGGTATATTGCGTCCACTCATCCTCAAGTTCCTTATTCTCTTGTCCCCCCCTTGGTTCTGCTAAATATGTTCAATAAATTGTAGCGCTAAAGAACACATGTGTCATAAAAACAAAATAGTGACATATAGTCCAAAGAAAAGCGTGATAATCCGTGGTAAATGAATGTGAGCAGTGTAACAGTCCCTTCTGCTTCCCAAATCACAATTCAGATGTCATCAAACTCATGAAAGGATGGGGTACGCTTACCGGAACTGTTGGATTCTACTGCCATGAGCATAGAATCATTCGAGCTGTGTGCCACCCTGGGCAGGTGAGTGAAGTGGTTGAAGGCAGATGGAGCCTCTATGAGGCCTGGATGTCACCTCAGGATACACGGGAAGTAGGACAAAGCCTGGATCCAAGGTTGAAGATGTTTTCTCAATTCCCGAAGGTATATGGAAAAGAAGATGGATGCCTCCACATGGTGTAAATCAGGGTATTTTATTAATTAAAAAACCGCTATACATAAAAGTGATCACAAATATAAAAAAGGCAGTGTACAGGGTATAAAAACCGCCCTACGCGTTTCGATCAAAAGACCTTCAACAGGGGCATAGAAGACCCTCATAACACTGCCCTGCTTTATAAAATACTATGAAGTTACTAAATAATTACAGGACCAATCAGCTGTGAGAACATTAACAATAGTGAATCTTATTGGACGGGAAAAGGGTCCCATGATGGGGTGTGGCCAACCCTCTCCTGGAGTCCAATCAATACGTATATTTAAGTATAGTTACAAACTTATAAATCTGTCCACCAATGGTAAAATAACAAAATTTCATGACCTTATTGAGATCAACATATGCATCTTGCTAAAAAAAAACATGTAAAAAGAAGGAGGATCATGTGATCACCCTGAGAAGGGCACATGATAGGTTCAGAACCCAAATGAATAAAATAAGATAAAAATGAAAAAATACAATGAAAAATGAAATAAAAAATAAAAAATAAAAATGTGTTTTTTTTTTAGCAAGATGCATATGACATCTGAATTGTGATTTGGGAAGCAGAAGGGACTGTTACACTGCTCACATTCATTTACCACAGATGATCACGCTTTTCTTTGGACTATATGTCACTATTGGGACACTAGTTTATGTTTATAGAGACATTTTGTTTTTATGACACATGTGTTCTTTAGCGCTACAATTTATTGAATATTGGTACACATTTTGGTCACATGGTTTGTAGCAGCTTTTTCTGTCTTTTTTAAGGTAGCGCATTAATCATTTTTCTTTCCATTCTGCTAAATATGTGTTAGTCAATATGTGTTAGTCAATATGTGTTAGTCAATTTGACGTTCCCTGCATTTGTGTCATACACTCAGCTTTGTTCACATACTGGTAATCCTCGTTACCCTGACCTTCAATGTCTCTCATTTAATATGTACATGTCAATGCTTTCTCCTTATGAATAGTGCCTGTTGCACTTTGTTTTTGTATTTGTATGTATAGGTTTTTCACTATGCTCCATAAAATTTTATTTTTTGATAAAAAAAAACAAAAAATACACAGCCAAACTCCAGCTCACACTTTATAAGCAGTTACAGCAAACAGTTTTTACCTTCTAGACTAAAGGTTTAAATAACCACTTGCAAACCACCCTATACCAGATTCACTGCTACAGGGCAGTCGCGCTGTGCAGAATCACAAATATATATGTGATGCTGCACTATCAGATAGTGGGCACATGTGCGCCACTGCTGTGTCGCTTCTGTTGTAATTTGTCACAGCAGAAGCCCATCAACAGGTTCCAGCCAATGGATGTCTACCGGCACCCACTGATTGCCAAGGAGAGACACAGGAAGGAGCTCTGCCTATGTAAACAAACAGATTTACTGCTACAGGGTGGCCACACTGTGCAGAATCACAAATATATATGTGATTCTGCACTCTCAGGTAGTGGGCACGCACGTGCCACTGCCGCATCGCTTCTGCTGTGATTTGTCACAGCAGAAGCGCATCAGCAGGTGACGGCCAATGGATGTCCACCGACACACACTGATCGCCAAGGAGAGACACAAGGCAGAGCTCCATTCTAAGCAGGTGGGAAAGTGATGGATTTTTCCAGGGAAAGAAAATCTATTACTTCCCTTAGTAAAAGCAGCACACATAGTGCACACAAACACATTTAACCCCTTGATCGCCCCTGATGTTTAACCCCTTCCCAGCCAGTGTCATTAGTACAGTGACAGTGCATATTTTTAGCACTGATCACTGTATTAATGTCACTGGTTCCCACAAAGTGTCAGAATGTCCACCACAATATCGCAGTCCCACTATAAGTCGCTGATCACCACAGAATAGCAGAATACATATTGGCCTAAATTATTGAAGAAATTAGATTTTTAAAAATGTTTTTATTGGATAATTTTATAGCAGAAAGTAAAAAATGTTTTTTTTGTTTATAGTGCAAAAAAATAAAAACCGCTGTGATGAATAAATACCACCAAAAGAAAGCTCTATCTGTGTGAAAAGATGATAAAAATGTCATATGGGTACAGTGTTGCATGACTGTGCAATTGTCATTTAAAGTGCAACAGCTGGGGGCGTGGCTACCATGCGGCTGAATGGAAGCCTAATAGAGCAGCTCTTCATCACCGCCAGAGATCCAAGCTAATTGAGGCTCTCCACAACACCAGAAACACCTGCCTCCACTCGTGGAACACCCGCAGCACACCCGGGAATGGCCAGGAAAAAAATTTGATGCATCCTACCAAGCTCCCTCACTTCCTTTTCCCTGCAGAGCGGCCGCGTGTCAAAGATGGCTCCGGCGCCGGCTCTCCTGGCACCTCAAGCGGCTCCACACGATCCACACAGAGCCCTGAGTCAGCCTGCTCCCAAAAAAAGTCACAGACAGGAGCTCCAACAGCCTTAACGCCACTCTCCCAGAGCCCTGCCAAAAGCAAACCTTGGCTCTCTTCAGAATTTCCCTCTTTTGAGGTAAGCAACATCTGCACTTCCTTGAATACCACCAGGGACTTAACTAAAACTATTAACTCCTTCCCTACTACTAACTAGCCTATCTCTGACACAACCCTGAAGGACATGCTGGTTTCCCTGTGTGCATGCTGAAATGCTGGAATGTGTAAACAATTTTAAAGGAGAGGTGCAGGAGCTTGGGAGGGAGAGTAGATCACCTGGAGCATAAAATGGGGAAATTTGCATCATCGCACAACACCCTTGATGTAGATGTACATAATGACCAGGAAGACAAAATGGAGAAACTTAAAGCGAAAGTGGCAGATTTAGAGGACCGCTCAAGGAGGAACAATGTGAAAATCAGGGGTATGCCCGAATCTGTTTAAAATGCACAGCTAGATCAATATGCCTGTGAATTGATCCGCACTGTACTGCCATCAACACCAGCATCTGAAATAGTAATTAACAGAATTCACCACCTACCCAAACCGTCCCACCTCCCTGATACTGTCTCAAGGGACGTTATAATGCGAGTCCATTTCTACCACGTTAAGGACCAGCTTATGTCCAACTTTCGCAAGATGACCCAAGTACCTGAAAGATATTCACGCTTTCAACTATATGTGGATCTCTCGCAGTACACATTGCAAAAACACAGATCACTACTGTCAATTACCAAAGCACTGCGTAACCACAATATTACCTACCGTTGGGGCTACCCGATGAAGCTACTATCACCCACAATGACACTACAATGGTGATAACTATGCTCTCTGAGGGCTTTGCCCTACTTCGCACCTGGGATATACTTCCGGAGCAAGAACCCGCTCCTAACGCTTCCTCCCCTAGAGTGAACACTCTGGCAGGTCGTTTCTCACAAACTCAAGTATAATAACCCTAAGTCTTAATCGCCTCATTGTTCAGCAACAGCTTACTATCAGATCTCCCAGGCTGTTTGGAATACATCTCCCATGATACTCCCACTTTATAAAATGTGCAGTATACCTGCAAACAGATTCCTTTGGGAATCGCTCAGTTTTTTTTTACTGTTTGTTTTTTCACTGACTTTTATTTTTTATTTTTGTACAGTTCCTGTTTAGCCTCTCTCTATTATTCAACAGTCTCAGATCTGACAAATGTCATCCTACCATCCATCCTTATGATATTTGATCCAACAATCCAATTCCAAGATTCAATCACCACCTACCAGGTTCCGCACCCTTCATTATCTCTATGATCGATCCAAGGTAAAACAAGCTTTTCTACTTCCCCTCATAAATGGTGCTTAAAGTGACATCTTTAAATGTGTGTGGATTTCACCACCCAGCAAAAACGGCGTCTATGTGGAAAGAAGCTCTCAGATTGGGTAACGATATAATCTTCATCCAAGAGACTTACCTCCTGGCATCCACCACTTTAGCCCTAACCCACAAAAACTTCCTGCATGTATTTTTAGCATCTACACAACACAAACAGAAAGGGGGCTTTATTGCAATCAAAAAATTGGTGGCCTTCTCCCTGCATGAAACTATCTGTGACCCCGAGGGAAGGTACCTAATTCTCTTGTGTAATCTCAACAACAGATCCTTCACCATCGTAAACATATACGCTCCTAATTCGCACCAACTGTGCTTCCTTAAGAGGCTCTTTCGAAAAATTTCTGAATCTAGACGGGGCTTCCTTATAATATGTGGGACTTTAATCTCAATGCGAACCCACAGCTGGACATATCTTCTAAGCCTAAACGTCCACCTCTTGCGCTTCAACGTTTTTGATGTTTGGAGGTGTCAGCACGGAGAATAACGTGATTACACCTACCAATCTATGTGTCATAACTCCTGCTCGAGGATCGATATGATCCTGGTTGATAAAATATTACTTCAGTCTGTGTTTCCCTCCACCATTCACGATATATCCTGGTCCAACCATGATCCGACTACTATATTAATTGTGGAGGAACATACACCAAATCCATCTTACAAATGGAGAGTCAACTCCCACCTGTTCAATATACCCCAACAGGTATCTGATATTGATAAACCTTCAATACATTTTGCATTAAATTTGCACTCGGTATCTGACCCTTTTACCATCTGGTGTGCCCATAAGGCTTTAATAAGAGACATTTTCATCCAATTAGGGTCATGCCTCAAAAGGCAGAGGACACTGCGGCTTGACCAACTACTGAAAGAAATACGTGTCCTTGAGTCTCAAAACAAAGTTAATCCCAATTACTCCTCCTCCCAAACCTTTTCTAAACTACACTCAGATCTACGCCTCCTACTAATAGAGCAATATGATAAGCACTTCAAAGTCCTCACATTATCACACTACTCATCCGTTAATAAAGCCGGAAAATTTTTAGCAAACCGTCTAAAAATGAAGAAAGCCCAAACTAAAATTGCCTACCTAATAGATCCTCACGCAAAACAGAAAATTATCAATCCAAAAGACATAGCAGAATCCTCAGCTTCGTATTATAGCTCTTTATATAATCTAGAAACTGATTCTCACACTCCCCAACCTCTTGACAGCCACATTGACGCTTTTCTTACCTCTTTACGATTACCTACCCTCACAAGCACCCAATTGCAGTCAATGCACCTATCACTTCTCAAGAGATTGCTAAAGCAATTCGATCCTTCCCAAGTGGAAAATCCCCAGGACCTGATGGCTTATCAAACACTTACTACAAACAATTTTGCTCTACTCTCAGCCCAACTTTATCCTCTGTGTTCACGGCTGCAGTGTTCTCTGTCTCCTTCCCACCTGAGATGCTCCAAGCCCATGTAGTAATGACACCAAAGCTGGGTAAGGAACCTACCTCCTCAGCTAATTTCAGACCAATCTCATGACTAAACACTGATGTTAAGTTGTATGCAAAAATATTGGCACACAGGTTATCCCCTAGTCTTCCAGATCTGATCAAGCCGGATCAGTCGGACTTCATTTTAGGACACCATTCTTCGGATGCCACAAGAAGGGTTATTGATGTTGTTCAACATGCTTGGTTGGGTGCCTTCTCTGTCTTTATCCCTGGATGCAAAGAAGGCATTCGACCGGATCCATTGGAAATATATGCAGAAAGCCCTGCTGAAGTTCGGCTTTACGGAGCCCATATTCTCAGCCATTCTGGCTTTATACTCATTACCTTCAGCAAGAGTATACACCTCTAATATGCTTCCCCAAATATTCCCGATCCCCAATGGCACCCACAAGGGATGTCCGTTATCGCCATCCATTTTCAACCTTCTTATAGAACCCCTGGCGGAGGCCATCAGATCGTCCCCAGTCATCACAGGCTTCCAAATCCAACATGCCTCTCATACCATAAATTTATTCGCAGATGATATAATCATTTTTTGACCAACCCAGAATCATCCCTAGCTGCTACCCATTCAATTCTCACAGAATTTAGTAAGCTTTCTTACTATAAAGTGAATTTCATCAAATCGCTAATTTTATATTTAGGCATAAATCCCACTCTTAAGAGTAAACTCCAAACCTCTTATCCATGCACCTGGAGTGTTGATGTGATTGCCTATCTAGGTATCAAACTAGTATCTGTAGCAAAACTAGCAGAAGTCAACTATGTCCCTCTTATTGCCAAACTAACCAAAGTGCAACAGCGCTAAAAGCTGAAAATTGGCCTGGGCAGGAAGGGGGTGAAAGTGCCCTGTATTGAAGTGGTTAATAAATAGATGCCCAAAGGTAAAGGCACTTGTGGTCCAGAACCTAGAGCAGCACGGGAACAGGAAGAAAACTAAAGCAAAAAACTAGAGTGTATGCAAAGCCTAAACTTTTTGTTTTGGATATAGAAGAAAACCCCTGTTTCTTGTTTGCACTTAAAGCAGAACGCCGGGCAAAAACTTTTTTCCATGTTCTCGTTGCTGATCTCCTACCTTTGCCAACTATGTCAGCCATGTTCTTCTGAGCTCTGTAGTTCCTCTGCAATAGCCTGCTGAACTTGCTGAAAAAACGTTATTGCCTGGTGATTTCCTGTTTGTAAGACCGCTGCCTGTTATTCCTCCAGTAACCTCAGGCAGCGGTCTGACACGTACCCCTTGTAGTCCCTTGAAAGTGAACAGGGAGTTCTATTTCCACTCACTGTAGTGGGCAGAGGGGTCTCACAGCCCCTGGTCTGTGCCACCCATAGAGGTGGTGTCCTCCTAATCTGCTCCCTCCTCCTCCCTGCCAGGACCCCCCCCCGTTCTCCCCACTGCCACCGCCTGCCCGCCATCCTGCCATCTGTCTCCAGTGCAGGGAGAGTTACAGATCATCGGGATGACAGAGCGAATCTCGGGCTGATAGATCAGTATGTGCGTAGTAGTAGTAGCTAGTGGTACAGCCTCGCCTCCCCGCACATTGGAACAGTGCGCTCTGCACTGTCTATCACAATTCCGGTGCAGGGAGGCAGGGCTGTATGATGAGCGGTGTTCTCACATACAGACCTATTAGCCCGAGATCGGCACTGATAATCTGCACTGGTGACACCGCACTGATGGTCACTGATAATCTGCACTAGTGGTCCCTGACATTCGGCACTGGTGGTCCCTGACATTCGGCACTGGTGTGGTCCCTGACATTTGGCTCTGGTGGTCCCTGACATGTGGCACTGGTGGTCCCTGACACGTGGCACTGGTGGTCCCTGACATTTGGCTCTGGTAGTCCCTGACATTTGGCACTGGTGGCCCCTGACATTCGGCACTGGTGGTCCCTGACATTTTGCTCTGGTGGTCCCTGACATTTGGCTCTGGTGGTCCCTGACATTCGGCTCTGGTGTTCCCTGACATTTGGCTCTTGTGGTCTCTGACATTCAGCAACGGTGGACACTGACATGTTGCACTGGTTTGCATTTAAATGCTTTATATTTATAAGGTTGTAACCTATCATACTGTGTGTTATGTATGGCTTGCTGGCTGGAGAATGAGGGGTGTGATTTATGTTGAAGTGGGCAAGTTCACATTTACATGTACAAGCCTAGTGTACCCTCCCACATTCACTCCCATCCCAAGGATTCATGGGAAATGTGGGCTGATTAAAATTAGAGAGAGAGAAGGAAGAGGATCTGATGCAATCCCTGTTCTAAGAGATCCTCCCTGACAGAAAAGATGATGCATTTTTTGAATCACAGAACTAACTTCCTGAAAATTAACTCACATATCTCTCTTAAACATAAGACATTTAACAAATGTAAGAACTGTTTAGTGTTTTGTGTGTGTGTGTGTGTTTGGGGGGGGGGGGGGTGTACTAATGGGGGATTTTTTGATTTTGCTTTAATGTCTGTTCCCAGCAAGGCAGAAGGGAATAAGAATAAGTCTCTATAAATGAAGGTTGTTGCCAGAACAGGAAAACCCTTCACTTTCTGCCTTGGTTGAAATGATCACCAGGATAAAAAAAAGAGAGGCACTCTACCCAGTGGGGGTACCAAACCTGACAGGCAATGTGTCTGACGCTAGCCACACTATGAGATGGATACATGAAAAGCTTCATTGACATATTGTCGTTATTATTTTTATTTCTTGGCTCTGAGTAGAATAGATATAAATCAATACAACGCCAAAACTGTAAAAAGAAAGGAGAGCAGTGTCTGGTTAAAGCTGACAGGCAAGATAAACCCATGATAATAGCTAGTGATATTCTGAAAGGTACATAAGAGAGGGGCTTCTCGCTAAGAAGGTCTAAATAGCAGGCCTCTTGTAGTGCCTGCTTTTATACAAAATGTTTAGACAATATAAATGGGTTAAAGTTTTACTTCCAATGACCCGGAACAAGTTGGGATCTCCAACTTTGTTGGCTTCATGACAAACGTGACTCACTAAGCAGTTCAACAAGGATAAGCATAAAAGCTCAGGAGCTTCAAAAACAAATTGTCAATGAGGATTCTTATATTTCTATCCAGACAGGTGATTCTGTAGCTAGCAGTGGTTGTAGTAAGAAAAAAAAGGTACTTTAACATGAGTGGAAAAAAAGAAAGTGCATTTTCCATGTGTTGTTTGGGCTTGCTCCAGCAGGGTACGCTAGAGGGTATTAATCTGTGTTATGGCCATTTGATAATCTGGAACCAAGGAATTTACAGATGCATGCTAGGAGTACTAATAAATAGGGATGAGCCGAATACCCTCCTGTTCGGTTCGCAGCAGAACATGCAAACAGACAATAAATTCAGCAGAACACATGAACACCGTTAAAAAGTCTATGCGACACTAACATGAATTATCAAAAGTGCTCATTTTAAAGACTTATATACAAGTTATTGTCATAAAAAAAAAGTGTTTGGGGACCCGGATCCTGCCCCAGGGGACATGTATCAATGAAAATTTTTTTTTTTTAAACGGACGTTTTTTCGGGAGCAGTGATTTTTTTAATGATTAAAGTAAAACAATAAAAATGAAATATTCCTTTAAATATCATGCCTGGGGGTGTCTATAGTATACCTGTAAAGTGGTGCATATTTCCTGTGTTTAGAACAATACCACAGCAAAATGACATTTCTAAAGGAAACATTGTCATTTAAAACTGACCGCGGCTGTAATGTATTGTCGGGTCTTGGCAATATAGATACAGATAATTGAAAAGAAGAGCATGGGATTCCCCCCCATTACCAAGCCCTTTGGGTCTGGTATGAATAATAAGGGGAACCCCGAATCAAAATTTGAAAAAAAATTGCGAACATCTCAAACAACGGGAGTTCGCCTGTTCGCCGAACAGCGAACAATATGCGGTGTTCGCGGCAAATTCGAAAGCTGCTGGAACACCTGTGAGGATGTCATCCAGAAGTTTTTCTCTCTCTTCTCAGACCTTGGACCTAGGGATTGAAAGAAACAGGGATCTCCCCTCCTCTAAGGGGAACCCCTAAAGGTGTTGATTGCAGAAAACAGGAAAAATAAGGGTAAGGCCTAAAGGAAACAAGTCGTGGCTGTCTGTCATATATAGAGCTGTGGTGAGTGGAAACACAGAAACGTTCTTACATTATATTTGCCTGCCTTGGAAGATAATGATTGAGATACCACTAGAACCTCAATTGTGAAGTGAAGGAGTCAGAGCTCTGTAAGAATTTAGCCAACATAGTCCGTGATCTAAAGGGAAACACAAAAGACATTTGAGAAAGATATGGAAGACATTAAGGCCTGCTTGGTGTTTGAGATCCAGTGAGTTTTTAGGGCTATCCTGATTCACACTTCCTTCCCATGTACAATAAACCTATTTCTAGTTTTTAATCTAGTAAAGAGATTAAGAGTGAAAGAGAAGATTAAAGAGAAGAGTGGCTAAGGGCCCGTTCACACTGGTCCAACATGCGATCCGACTTCGAGAGCACAAGTCGCATGACATGTCAAAATCCATGGTTCCATCCATGCAAATTGTGCTCTGAGGATCTTGAAGGGGAACCTCACCCAAAAATTAAAAAATAAATGGCGTACGCCAAAAGAATACAAAAAAACAAATGCATGCCAAACCCTTATCTGAGCATGCAGCCCAGCAGGTCAGGAAAGGGGGAGGGATGAGTGAGCGCCCCCCCCCCCCCCCGGACCATACCAGGCCACATGCCCTCAATGTTGATGGGGACAAGAGCCTCTTTCCGACAACCCTGGGCTGTGGTTGTGGGGGGTCTGTGGGCTGGGGGCTTCTTGGAATCTGGAAGCCCCCTTTAAGAAAAAGGGCCCCTGGATCCAGGTCCCCCCCATGTGAATGAGTATGGGGTCATGACACATGATTTCACAAGGGGCGGAGTCTCCTGGTGAGGTCACCTAATGGCCATGCCCCATGGCTATCTAAGAACTGGCAGACACCAGAGCTGACACAATGTAAACAAGGCATTTCCCTGTTCTGCCTAGCAACATGACAGGGATCTACTGCTCCCAATGATCGGGAGCAGTGATCTCTGTCATGTTCTAGTAAGCCCATCCCCCTACAGTTAGAACACGCCCAGGGAACACACTTAACCCCTTGATCGCCCCCTAGTGTTTAACCCCTTTCTTGCCAGTGACATTTACACAGTAATCAGTGCATTTTTATAGCACTGATCGCTGTATAAATGACAATGGTCCCAAAATAGTGTCAAAAGTGTCCGATCTGTCTGCTGCAATGTCGCAGTCATGATAAAAATCACAGATCGCCGCCATTACTAATAAAAAAAAATTATAATAAAAACTCCATAAATCTATCCCCTATTTTGTAGACACAATAACTTTTGCCCAAACCAATTAATGTACGCTTATTGCATTTTTTTTTACCAAAAATATGTACAAGAATACATATCGGCCTAAACTGAGGAAGAAATTAGTTTTTTTATATTTTTTTTTGGATATTTATTATAGCAAAAAGTAAAAAATATTGCTTTTTTTTTCAAAATGTTCGCTCTTTTTTTGTTTATAGCACAAAAAATAAACAGGCAGGGGTGATCAAAAACCACCAAGAGAAAGCTCTATTTGTCGGGAAAAAAGGACATCAATTTTGTTTGGGTACAGCGTCAGACGACCACGCAATTGTCAGTTAAAGCGGCACAGTGCCGTATCGCAAAAAAGGGCTTGGTCAGGAAGGGGGTAAATCCTTCTGGGGGTGAAGTGGTTAAGTGAGGAATACCTGTATTTATTTGGTTTACTGGGGGGAAAAGGTGGTGTTTCCCTTTTAGCAGTTATATAAAATTCTTAGGAATGATAAATATTATAAATATCATAGCCTTTCCATCCAAAGTCTGCATAAGACAGAGTATGCGGTTTGTGCAATTTCTAATGTTAATTTATTTTCCTTTTACATGACAGTGAACACAGCCACTACACTGCCAAACCAAACACATTCCTCTTGTACTGACTTGTACATCCTGCTAAACTAAATAAATTGCCCAATCCGGAATGACATGGGTAATTTGAAAGGGGAATGCTTTGCATGATGAGGCAATTGACAGCATGATTGACAAAGGATGAACTTCAATTACTACAGAATTCTGTTGATGGAAATATGAATTAGTTTCTCCATACAGTCATCTGATGGGTCATTACTCCACTAATGACTTTTCTGAATGCATATGTAAATATGTATATGATGATGTTTACACCAATGAGACCTTTAATATTGAATTTGTCATGTAGCTGTGGCAAACAACTGTAAATTTTAAAAGATGAAGGAAACGTCTTTTAAGAAATAAAGTATTCTAACACTGTGATTTATCAATGTAGTGTAATAGATTCTGAATGAATATGTTTTATTATACAATTTGTAGTTATCATTACTACTGGTGCCAATGTATGAATGTTGGAGAAAAAAAAGGGGAGGAAAATGAGGGAAATTGGGTTACTTTCCTAAAGGAGTAGATGTTGTTCACTCTGCAAAATTAATTTTTGCTTAGCTTAGAGAATAGGGCTAATTCCAGTCATCCAATTACATTCAAGAAAATATCCAGTATCAGTGGCGACTGGTGCTCAAAATTTTTTGGGGTGGGGCGCAAACAAACTGAAAAATACTGTACCCCCCCAATAATTGCAGCCTCCCTGTGCCCATCAAATTCAGCAATTGTGCCCATCAAATGCAGCCACTGTGCCCATCATATGCAGCCACTTGTGCCCATCATATTCAGCCATTGTGCCCATCAAACGCAGCCACTTGTGCCCATCATATGCAGCCACTGGTGCCCGTCATATGCAGCCACTTGTGCCCGTAAAATGCAGCTACTTGTGCCCGTCATATGCAGCCACTTGTGCCCGTCAAATACAGCCACTTGTGCCCATCATATGCAGCCACTTGTGCCCATCATATGCAGCCACTTGTGTCCATCAAATGCAGCCACTTGTGCCCGTTAAATGCAGCCACTGTTGTGCCCATCATATGCAGCCACTTAGCTCACCGACCCCCCCCACTCGCGGGGCTCCAGCTCTGGCAGCACCCCCACCCCACCCCCGCGCGCGCGTGTCTCTGACATTGTGGCACTTACCGCAACCTCCGCTCCAGCACATGTATACGAGTCCTCCGCTCCTCTTCCTAAGCGCCAGGCATCCAATAGGGTAGCCTGGCGCTTTGGCCAATCAGGAAACAGGTCTGAGGCCCTGCCTCCTGATTGGCGGGGAGTAAGGTTAGTGTGAAAATAGCGAAATAGCACTCTGCACCCCAGGCCCATCCTATTTTTAAGCCTATTAGAGCCTCTGGCTCTAATCAGGTGATTCAAAAAGTACCACCCCCTCCCACCCCCGCAATGGGAATCCATGCATCCGGCGTCCTGAAAGAGGCCAGGCACATGGATGGGGGAGCGGCGTCCATGCGCCCACAGTGCACGGGCTGCCACTGTCCAGTATTTTTTACATTTTCCTTGCACATGATTAGATATTTGTTGGAAAGTGAATTTTCAATTAACTTCACTTTACTCTGTAAACTAAATGAAACTTCACTTTAAAAGGCATGTGACCATGCCTGTTAAAGCTCAACTTAAAGGCAACGCACACCTTCTCTCCTGCACCTTGTGTTTTTCACCTGCATAAAATAGACATCGATCATGTAGTTTTATGGTGTCATTTGTTGCTCTGTACACACAGCCCTATAGTAGAGTAAATCGTCACAGTCAGGTGTCAGAAGTTTCAGTTTGTGTTCAAACGTGAGGCATGACAAGGCACTGTACAGGTTAATGCATGTCCTCTGGCTGTGGTCTAAGAGTTGACACTTCCTGTGAAGGAGCTTCATATGCCACAACCCCTGGGTTTCTGTGTCTATGTCATATCTTATTAATTGGCTCTCAACTGAAGAACACTAGACTCAAACAGGCAGAAAAAAGTAAAAGAAATATCACCTGCAGTCTTTGATCATATTAACACTCCCACATTTGTAATGCAACACAGAGGAAATGGATTGTGACCCTAAACAAAAAGTTGCCTGTCCCTTTAGCGAGTAGGGACAAGCGAGCTGAACTAATACATGGACATAGGGGAATCGATCAGCCATGACACTACAAATTGCAGCCACAAATGTGAGTCCATCCTTACAAGGTATGACACAGGAAATATACTAACTACACTAATACCAAGTTAAAACCACAAAACCTTTCTACAGATATATTGATATTACTGTTCAGCTATGAGTCCCAATAGAGTGATCTTGAGTCACTGGACCACCAGGAATTCCTTAACTATATCCATACTACGAACTTCTTCAGGAGCTGGAAAAGATTCGTGGAGCATGCAATGGACCCAACAAGGATACTTATGCGCACTTTTAGGCCTCATTCACACGGGCACCGTCAGTTTAGCCACGTTAAATCTGACCGTCTATCCGTATCAGTTCTTATCCGTTTCTTCATCCGTCGTAAGTTTCGTTAAGTTACATTTTCACCCGTCTTCCGTTCCGTTATCAAAAGGCTTACATCTGTTAATTTACCCATTTACATCCGTTTTTGCATGCGTTTTGATCCGTTTACAGCAGTTTCTGTGACTTTGATGACATTACCCAGAAAGCATGGCTCCTCCCATGCTGCATTGCAGTTTTCAGCGAATGACTTGTCCTTTCTGTGTCCTTGCTTTGTCTTTGTCCTTGTGTGTGCTATCTGTGTAGTGCGATGATGCCAACAATTTTGCCACTTTGTCACTGTGGTCCCGACATGTAGAGTCCCACAAGCCTGGCCTTTCAGGCACCAGGTTTATTAGTTGCTCTTGAGAGACATCTCTGGCCATGTTTCTCTTTGGGGATGTACTTCCTATATACTTCCAATTGTCCAATTACTGCCTGGGTCATAGGTTGAGTTCACATGTAAACAAAAAAAAATTAATTTCTTCAAAACGGATCTTAACTGATCGGATGTTGACGGACATTGTTCATTAACACCAGTTGATATCCGTTTTCACGGATCTCGACATAGCCTTGTACGTTCCAAAAAGCGGACAAGATCGGAAGCAGAGGTTAACGGATGGTCATCTGTTTGCCCATAGAAATGCATTGTCGTCCGTTGATGGATGGATGAAAAACGGATAGACGGTCAGATTGTTTGAGAGGGGCCTTCGATATATGGCATGGTACGCTAAGGTTGACATCACTAATAGCCTGGGTAGACTCAAACCTAATTAATGTCTAATGCTGACATGATTTGAGGGTTGATTTACTAAAACTGGAGAGTGCAAAATCTGGTGCAGCTCTGCATAGAAACCAATCAGCTTCCAGATTTTGTTTTTTGTCAAATCTTAATTGAACAAACTGAAGTTAGAAGCTGGTGATTGGCTACCATGCACAGCTGCACTAGATTTTACACTTCCCAGTTTTAGTAAATCAACCCCATTGTGTTACCACAGCACCACCGACCTCAAAAAGTATAAAACGTTATTCTCAATACATTACCAATACCAATACAATACATACCTGAATTCATTGATTGTTACCTTGATTAGATAACTTGTACCTGTTACTTTTTTGGTATACAGTATATCAACACATATACTGTGTGTATATATATATATATATATATATATATATATATATATATATCATAGTTGCCAACATTGCAAAAAAAATGTGGGACACTTTTTTGGCTGTACAATAATTAGGGGGTGGGGCATTCATTTGTAGGGGTGGCTTAGCAATAAAAAATACAAGTGCGGCACGCAAAGCGCGCCATGGCAAAACATGGGCGTGGTTTATGTGAAATAGTGAGCGTGGCTTAAATAGGCGTGGCCCAAAGAGGGTGTGGTTAGAGTCTGAGATAAATGAGGGATGGAGAAGGAAAGGGGGAGAGGGAAAGGGGGAGAGAGGAATGACGGGATAGCAGCCCCAGATCCTACACAACAATAGAAATATGTGTATTCTAGAAAGTTTAACAATCAGCAGATAAAGATACTCCAAACACCTGGTGTTAACGCTTCAATCATCCCGGCACCATGATTGTTATGGTGTCAGAATGGTTGAAGCGTATTCTTTCTCTTATTACATTGTAATATAAAATTAAATCTTTCAACTCACCATAATGCCGAATCAGTGGGATCCCTGAGCGTGTCACCTACCACGTCGCCTGCCACCAGCAGAGTCCATCCTTGCATGAGGTGCCACCAGCAGAGTCTGTCCTTGCATCAGGGGTCCTCAGCAGAGTCTGTCCTTGCATCAGGTGTCCCCAGCAGAGTCTGTCCTCATATCAGGTGACCCCAGCAGAGTCTGTTCTCGCATCAGGTGCCCCCAGCAGAGTCAGTATAGACCCCCTCAGTGCAGACCCCCCTCCATCAGTGCAGACCCCCTCAGTGCAGACCCCCTCCATCAGTGCAGACCCCCTCCATCAGTGCAGAACCCCTCAGTGCAGACCCCCCTCCATCAGTGCAGACCCCCTCAGTGCAGACCCCCTCAGTGCAGACCCCCCCTCCAACAGTGCAGACCCCCTCAGTGCAGACCCCCCTCCATCAGTGCAAACCCCCTCAGTGTAGACCCCCTCATTGCAGACCCCCCTCTATTAGTGCAGCCCCCCTCTATTAGTGCAGACCCCCCTCAGTGCAAACCACCCCTCTATTAGTGCAGCCCCCCCTCTATTAGTGCAGAAACCCCTCAGTGCAGACCCCCCTCTATTAGTGCAAACCCCCCTCAGTGCAGACCCCCCTCTATTAGTGCAGACCCCCCTCAGTGCAGACCCCCCTCTATTAGTGCAGACCCCCCTCAGTGCAGCCCCCCCTATTAGTGCAGACCCCCCTCAGTGCAGACCCCCCTCTATTAGTGCAGACCCCCCCTCTATTAGTGCAGGCCCCCCTCAGTGCAGACCACCCACTCCATCAGTGCCAGTGCAGACCCTCCCCTCCCCATTGGCTGCATGGATCGAGCCCCCTTCCTCTCTCCACTGAACACTAGGGGGAAGATCTAGTGGTGGCGCTGGCGGCCATTTTGCTGGAGCCAGCTGCTCCAAAAAGTAAAAAACAACATTCCCGATTTTCCTGATGGAAATCCCGATTCGGGACAGCCTCCAATCGGGACAAGGGTCCCAAAATCGGGATTGTCCCGGAAAAATCGGGACTGTTGGCAACTATGATATATATATATATATATATATATATATATATATATATATATATATATATATATATTTTTTTTTTTTTTTAATTGTTTCACATACAGACAAAGAATCAAAACTATATGAAGCAACCACCTCTCCAATTCCAGCAAGAGGTGGTATTTTCTTGTTAAGCCATATTTTATAGGTATGTCTACCTGTTTATTTGTATAATTAACACTCTCAAATTGATGTTTAAATGTCTGATTACAATTCAAGGAATTATTTTGCTGACATTTCTTAACATTGCAACATCTGAAAAAAGATCAGTAAAAAAAAACACAAAACAAAAACATTTGATATAATGCCTTAAATGTTAAAAATATAAGAGATGGTAGTTTTTTGGTAGAGGAGACTTTGCAGGTTTTTTCTGCCAAAATCTAATTTCCCTGGGTTTTTTTCTTTTTAGCAATTCTTTTTTAGTATTTACCTGGAGTTCAGCTTTAACACAGATTGAACATAATGACTTGGTGTCTAAAACCAGTTATTAGAGAACACATGAAATATTAGGAGTGTGCAGTCTGTTTAGTTTGGCTCACAGCTTGTGGGTTAGTGTTTAATGGCATTTGATGGTCATCTGATTACAGAGTTTAAAACGAGCTTTTTATTTTAAATCTGCCATTTAGCAAGAGAGTCATTAGTAGTAAAGCAATAAATGCAGTGGTAGTTCAGTTTCAATTGGTTATTCTTGAGCATCATGGTTTATTTTACATTAAAACTCAATTTTCCTGGTGGCGGTTAATCTGGGACACATGAAAATAGCTTCTAATTATAATGCCAAAAGATCACAGTGGAATAGTCTGACTGCAGAAAAGTTGAATGAACATTAAGCATTGTAAACAGGAATGGAAAAGTCATCAAAAGTACGTATTCTTTAATACAATATACATTTTAAAGGACAACTCCTGGAAAGTTTAAAAAGTATCCCTGGCAGTGGGGCTGAGCCTGCATAAAATGTGTCTAAGGTAGAGGGGAAGAGCTTTAACTTACCCGATCCACTGCTCCCCTGGCAAATTGCACACCCAGAGCTATGGACCCTAAGGATCTATAGATCACACACAGCGAGAGCCCAGCAGCGGCTACCGCAGACTCAATGTTTGCCAGCACCCGCCGATTAGTCAGTACACAGGTAGAACAGCGATCTGCCTATGTAAACAAAGCAGATTGCCATTCTGTCAGTAGGGAAGGTATTGATCCTGTGTTCCTGAAAAGCATGAACATGGATCAATGCCTTCCCCTAGTTAAAGCACCTCCCCCACAGTGAGTAAGCAGGCTAGGAATGCAGGTAACCCTTTGATTGCCCCTGATGTTAACCCCTTCCAGACCAGTGTCATTAGTACAGTGACAGTGCATATTTTTTAGCACTAATCACTGTATTAGTGTCACTGGTCCACAAAAAGTGTCAAAAGTGTCAGTTAGTGTCCGATTTGTCCGCCACAATATGGCAGTCCTGCTATAAGTCACTGATCGCCACCATTACTAGTAAAAATAAATAAATAAATAAAAATATCCCATAGTTCGTAGATGCTATAACACAATCAATATACGTTTATTGGGAATTTTTTTTACCAAAAATATGTAGCAGAATACATATTGGCTTAAATTGATGAAGAAATATGATTTTTTACATTTTTTTATTGGATATGTTTTATAGCAGATAGTAAAAATTATTGTTTTCTTTCAAAATTGTTGGTCTTTTTTTGTTTATAGTGCAAAAAATAAAAGCTGCAGAGGTGATCAAATACCACCAAAAGAAAGCTTTTTTGTGGGGAAAAAAGGACATATAGAGGACATATACAAAGGACAAAAAGTATGTTATTTGGGTACAGTGTCACACCGCGCAAATTGTCAGTCAAAGTAACGCAGTACCGAAAAAATGGCCTGGTCATAAAGGGGGGTAAATCTGGAGGTCAAGTGGTTAACAAGTTACCTAGACCTAAATGAGCAATGAACCTTTGCAGTGTGGACACAGCCCCATTGCAAGGGATCATTTTAATGCTCCTTGGAGTTGGGCCTTAATTATTTTTAACCACTTCAGCCCTGGAAGGATTTGCCCCCTTCCTGAACAGGCCATTTTTTGCGATACGGCACTGCGTCGCTTTAACTGACAATTGTGTGGACATGCGACGCTGTACCTAAACAAACTTGATGTCCTTTATTTCCCCACAAATGGAGTTCTTTTGGTGGTATTTGATCACCTCTGCGGTTTTTATTTTTTGCGCTATAAACAAAAAAAATGCGACAATTTAAAAGAAAACACAATATTTTAATATAATAATATATATAATATATAATTTTAATATAATATTTTACAATATTTTGTACTTTTTTTGCTTTAATAAATATCCCCCCCAAAAAAATGTTAAAAAACTAATATATTCATCAGTTTAGGCCGATATGTATTCTTCTACATATTTTTGGTAAAAAAAAATTGCATGAAGCATATATTGATTGGTTTGCATAAAAGTTATAGCGTTTACAAAATAGGGGATAAATTTATGTAATTTTTATTATTATTAATTTTTTTTACTAGTAATGGCAGCGATCTGCGATTTTTATTGGGACTGCGACATTGCGGCGGACAGATAGGACACTTTTGACACTTTTTTGGGACCATTGACGTTTACACAGTGATCAGATCTAAAAATAGCCAGTGTTTACTGTATGAATGTCACTGGCAGGGAAGGGGTTAACACCAGATGGTGATCAAGGGGTTAACTGTGTTCCCTAGGTGTGATTCTAACTGTGGGGGGCATGTGAATGCCTGGGGGGAGGAGACATATCATTGTTCCTACCTAGTAGGAACACACTACCTGTCTCTACTCACACAGATCACACAGATCCCCGTTCCCGTTCTGTCAGGATGATCGTGTCAACCTGCCGCAGTATGACTGCGGCGGCTGGTTGGCAAGTGGTTAATTGATAAGCAAGCAACAGCTTTTAAAGCCCTAAGCATTAAAATACACAAACTAATGCAGCTCTCTAATCATAAATACATAATTTAATGTATTTTTTTTTTTTTTGCAAATATTTTAAGTGCTTGAATTTGACCTGCTATTATCCCTGCAATCCCTGTACACCTGAACTCAGCCTGGAAGAGGGAGAAGGAGAATAACTTAGAGAGGGACAATAATTTATACTGAAATGTTCATGGGCTAGCAAGCAGCACATTTCTAGGAGGGGAGAGCATTGTGACAGAGAGATGAGTTATAAATCCTTTGGCAGGTAAAACAGCTCTCATACACGTTGTATTTATTTCATCTCTGTATTTAGACATTTTCTTGAAGCTCAAAGGGGTTGTAAAGGTAAAAATTTTTTCACCTTAATGCATTCTATGCATTAAGGTGAAAAAACTTCTGACAATACCGCCGACGCCTTGAAAGTCAGCTTCGCGTTCCCGACATCTATTCCTCCGCTCACCCTGGCCGCTGATTGGCTACAGTGGATGGATTGGAAGCAGCGCAGCCATTGGCTCGCGCTGCTGTCAATCACATCCAATGACGCGGCGCACTGGGGGGGCGGGGCCGAGTGATACAGTGAGCGGCTATAGCCGCCGGCTGTATCACGGGAGCGCGCCCGCAAGCACTAACCACCATGCGAGGGAGCTCGCATTAAGGTGGTTAATGCTTGCGGGGAGGAGCTGAGACAGCCGCCGAGGGACCCCAGAAGACCAGGTTCGGGGCCACTCTGTGCAGAACGAGCTGCACAGTGAAGGTAAGTATAACATGTTTGTTATTTTTAAGAAAAAAAAAAATTACCTTTACAACCCCTTTAATGTTAATGGAAAGACAAATAACTTGTTTATGTAAGTACTACAGTCAGGTCCATAAATATTGGGACATCGGCACAATTCTAATCTTTTTGGCTCTATAAACCACCACAATGGATTTGAAATGAAACGAACAAGATGTGCTTTAATTGCAGACTTTCAGCTTTAATTTGAGGGTATTTACATCCAAATCAGGTGAACGGTGTAGGAATTACAACAGTTTGTATATGTGCCTCCCACTTTTTAAGGGACCAAAAGTAATGGGACAGATTAACAATCATCCATCAAACTTTCACTTTTTAATACTTGGTTGCAAATCCTTTGCAGTCAATTACAGCCTGAAGTCTGGAATGCATAGACATCACCAGACGCTGGGTTTCATCCCTAGTGATGCTCTGCCAGGCCTCTACTGCAACTGTCTTCAGTTTCTGCTTGTTCTTGGGGCATTTTCCCTTCAGTTTTGTCTTCGGCAAGTGAAATGCATGCTCAATCGGATTCAGGTCAGGTGATTGACTTGGCCATTTCATAACATTCCACTTCTTTCTCTTAAAAAACTCTTTGGTTGCTTTTGCAGTATGCTTCGGGTCATTGTCCATCTGCACTGTGAAGCGCCATCCAAAGAGTTCTGAAGCAGTTTGCTGAATATGAGCAGATAATATTGCCCGAAACACTTTAGAATTTATCCTGCTGCTTTTGTCAGCAGTCACATCATCAATAAATACAAGAGAACCAGTTCCATTGGCAGCCATACATGCCCACGCCATGACACTACCACCACCATGCTTCACTGTTGAGGTGGTATGCTTTGGATCATTAGCAGTTCCTTTCCTTCTTCATACTCTTCTCTTCCCATCACTCTGGTACAAGTTGATCTTGGTCTCATCTGTCCATAGGATGTTGTTCCTGAACTGTGAAGGCTTTTTTAGATGTTGTTTGGCAAACTCTTAACTGGCCTTCCTGTTTTTGAGGCTCACCAATGGTTTACATCTTGTGGTGAACCCTCTGTATTCACTCTGGTGAAGTTTTCTCTTGATTATTGACTTTGACACACATACACCTACCTCCTGGAAGTGTTCTTGATCTGGCCAGCTGTTGCGAAGGGTGTTTTCTTCACCACGGAAAGAATTCTTCGGTCATCCACCATAGTTGTTTTCCGTGGTCTTCCGGGTCTTTTGGTGTTGCTGAGTTCACCAGTGCATTCTTTCTTTTTAAGGATGTTCCAAACAGTTGATTTAGCCACACCTAATGTTTTTGCTATCTCTCTGGTGGGTTTGTTTTGTTTTTTTCAGCCAGCCTAATGATGGTTTGCTTCACTGATAGTCACAGCTCTTTGGATCTCATATTGAGAGTTGACAGCAACAGATTCCAAATGAAAATAGCACACTTGAAATGAACTCTGGACCTTTTATCTGCTCCTTGTAAATGGGATAATGAGGGAATAACACACACCTGGCCATGGAATAGCTGAGCAGCCACTTGTCCAATTACTTTTGGTCCCTTAAAAAGTGGGAGGCACATATACAAACTGTTGTAATTCCTACACTGTTCACCTGATTTGGATGTAAATACCCTCAAATTAAAGCTGAAAGCCTGCAGTTAAAGCACATTTGTTCATTTCATTTCAAATCCATTGTGGTGGTGTATAGAGCCAAAAAGATTAGAACTGTGGCGATGTCCCAATATTTATGGACCTGACTGTATATACAGTAGTCTGTGACATATATTCTAATACTATAATATAGTCAGTAAAATGACTAGCAGATTGCTTTTGCCATAGGGGACCAAAACATATGGGTCTACAAACCATAGTTTTATATATCTAATTCTCAGTAAGATAAAAAAAAAATTATAAGGGAAACTTGCTATATACAAGCTTGAGTAGCCTTCAGGGCTAATCTAGATAAAGCCAGCAGACATGTGGACTGAGTTAGTGTGAATATTTTTTTTCTACATTTTTGGTTACAATGAAAAATTCAGAAATGGTGTAGTACTTATATCAATTAAATATAAGGATTATCATTTTGTAGGTTTGACCCAGTCATTTACATACTTAATATCTTAAGAGGCATATCTTCATTGTTACTTAAATTTGTTGGGATATAACATCTGCATAGCTTGTCTGCTCTCTTATGTTATTCCCATGATCTTCAGTACAACTGGGCAAGGTCAGTTGTAAAGCGATCTATTCATATTATTGCCTATAATATGACCTACTACATCTAAGAATATGCATACCATATGTGTAGACAAAGGAAGCACGCTTTGGATGAAAGGCAGTTACTATGACTAAAGCTGTAAGGTTATATTTTTACAGCATAGTGCAACTCTGATTGGTTCATTTGAAGTCTCTTTAAATATTTCAGTCTTATGGATGTTAAATTCGTCAAACACAATTAATATGTTTACAATGCAAAAAAAAAAAAAAGTAATATAAATAGGTATGTTATATTTACAGACTGTATTTATTTTTTACTATAGATTCTGCAGAAATCATAAATAATAAACCATTTTGAAAACAAAGTACAATCATATGTAATTTTCATCAATGTCAACTAGTTTATTATTGATTTTGTTTGTTTTAAATCTCAATGAATAAAACTGCTAATCCAAAACTTTAAATGGTAATTCTGCCCATATGTTATACAATCAAGTACAGTCAATTTTCATTATGAAAGCGTAACTTGAGATAATTACTTTGTGTATTGATTAACACTCAAGTAGTAATGAGAACTTGGATGATGAGTGCTAGTGTTGATCACTAGGGATGAGCCGAACACCCCCCAGTTCAGTTCGCACCAGAACATGCGAACAGACCAAAAAATTTGTGCGAACATGCGAACACCGTTAAAGTCTATGGGACATGAATGTGAAAAATCAAAAGTGTTCATTTTAAAGGTTAATATGCAGGTTATTGCCATGAAAAGTGTATGGGGACTTGGGTCCTGCCCCAGGGGACATGTATCAATGCAAAAAAAAAAGTTTTTAAAACGGCTGTTTTTCCATGAGCAGTGATTTTAATAATGCTTAAAGTGGCGTTCCACCCATTTAAAAGTCAACAGCTACAAAAAGTGTATCTGCTGACTTTTAAAAATCAGGCACTCACCTGTCCCACGGTCCAGCAATGCGGGCGGACAAAGCCCCTCTCCTTTCCCCTTTCCTATCCATGGCGCCGGTATTCTAACTGAGAGCGCCCGTCTGTGGCTTCACAGCCGGGCATGCACTGCGCATGCTGCATGCTGTAAATGGCCGCGCATTCTGGGTCCTGTGACATGTCCCAGAAGACTGCAGGGAGGGAAGGGGGAGAGGTGATCCTCCTTCTGGCGCCGCAGCGCCAGGGGAAGAAGTGGGAGCTGGGTGCCTGTAAAAACAGGGTACCCGCCCCCCCCCCCCCAAAAAAATGACATGCCAAATGTGGCATGTCAGGGGGTCACTGACACTTAAAGCGGAAGTTCCATTTTTGGGTGCAACTCCGCTTTAAAGTGAAACAATAAAAATGAAATATTCCTTTAAATATCGTGCCTGGGGGGTCCCCTTAGTCTGCCTGTAAAGTAAAGCATCTTTACCATGTTTATAACAGTACCACAGCAAAATGACGTTTCTAAAGAAAAAATTGTAATTTAAAATTGCTTGCGGCTGTAATGTATTGTGGCAATATACACAAAAAATCATTGAAAAAAATGGCGTGCCCCCCCCCCCAGTCCCAGGCCCTTCAGGACATGGATATTAAGGGGAACTCTGTGCCAAAAAAAATGGCATGGATGGGCCCCCCAAAATCCACGCCATACTCTTCAGGTCTGGTATGGATTTTAAGGGGAACCCCTCACCAAAATTAAACAAAAATGGTGTGGGGGTCCCCCCCAATATCCATACCAGGCCCTTCAGGTCTGGTATGGATTTTAAGGGGAACCCTGCGCCAAATTTTTTTTTAAAAATGGCGTGGGGGTCCCCCCAAAATTCATACCAGACCTTTATCCGAGCATGCAACCTGGCAGGCCGCAGGAAAGGGGGGGGTGATATAAAGCCCCCCTCCTGAACAATACAAGGCCACATGAGAATGTTGATGGGGACAAGGGCCTCATCCCCACAACCCTTGCCCGGTGGTTGTGAGGGTCTGCAGGCGGGGGGCTTGTCGGAATCTGAAAGCCCCCTTTACCAAGGGGTCCCCCAGATGCTGCCCCCCTTATGTGAATGGGTATCAGGTACATTGTACTCCTACCCATTCACCAAAAAAAGTGTAAAAAAACTAAAAACGTCAGGAGAAAGTTTTTAACAATTCCTTTATTAAAAAAAAGTATCCCGCGATGTCCATACATCTTCAATCATGGCGTCCGAACCAAAAAAATAGAAGAAAAAAAAGATAGTCTTCGCTAAATGCAGAGTATATATATCTATAGGTATAGATATATATACTAGACTGTAAATAGCGAACTAGCAAGGATAGTAGACATGTCCCGGAAGATGGCACTTGTTATAGGCAGACATTTGGCATTGATCATGGATTGTCGTTTTTTGGATCGGGTATAGTTCGAAGTGGGAGGAAGTCCGGGTAAACCCGGGGTTTATGAGTATCACTGGAGGCCATGGTCCTGTAAACCAATGGTGGACAAAAATTGCAGCGAAGCCTGTGGAGGCTGCGGCATCTGTCACTACCAGGGGTGATGGGGTGATATTGATGGTATAAACATTGATATACCATTCCACGTAGTACGAAACCCTCCCGCATTGATAGGTCCGCTACTGCCACTGTGTCTAAATTAAGGATCTGATCAGGGTCTGGGAGAGGAAGACCAGGAGGCGTGACACAAAAGATCGACCCTGGGGAGTGATCCGTATTGCAAAATTCAGCATTCCCAAGAGAGACTGAAGCTGCTTCTTAGCACACCCCCGTGTATGGGTGAAGCCTTGAAGAACTGCCTGATGTGGGTCAGCTTGTCAAGGGAGCGGCTGGCCTGCATAGAATTGTTAGTTTGAAAGAAGTTAATGTAGACCTCGGGTCCGGATTGTTGAGTTTTGGAGACCGCAAGCTGAAGGACGTAATGGTTTTAAAAGCGAGTCAGGTGGTGTCTATATAGTACCTGGCTGCCAGTGCCATTAAAGGTGAATTCGCTAGGCCATAGAAAACCGTAGAGGGCCAGGTAGATGGCCCCTTGGTTGACTAGACTGGGGAACGTGCAAGGATTTTTGACATGTGGCACTTGTGATGGGCAAGTGTTTGCCAGTGGCTATGGGCTGATGCTTCTGGATGCCACGTAGAAGGGATCTTACTGTATGGGCTGTAAACACAGGCGGCTCTCCGGGGTCCTGTAAGGACAAGAAATGCTGAATGCTGGCTAGGTATAGCCTGATAGTGTTACGAGAAAGAGCCAGCTGCGTGTGGCAATATGATACTTGGTGCAGGATGGAACCTGAACTCAACTGACCTAAGGGAGAAATGACAGACAGAAAATGGTGAGTGGCTCATATGAAAATGCCACTGGAGACAAGTGGCCGATTAAGTGCCACTAAAAAATGATGTGTGGCTGATTGTGTGCCACTTGGAATGTGCTTGCAACAATTGCAAGAAGTTATGCTAAAATGCGTGCCTTGCAAGAGTTGTGCTTAAATGGAGATGTGTTTGTAGTGACTGTGAGAAGTTCGTATTACTGCATGTGCTTGCAAAGACTGCCAGAGTTGTGCTTGAATGTGTGCTTGCAACGATTGCAAGGAGTTGTGCTTGGATGTGTGCTTGCAATGATTGGAAGAAGTTATGCTTGGATGCGTGCTTGCAACGATTGCAAGAAGTTGTGATTGGATGCATGCTTGCAATAATTGCAAGAAGTTGTGCTTGGATGTGTGCTTGCAATGATTGCAAGGGAGTCCAAGTCACTGGAGATGTGTTTGTAGTGACTGTGAGAAGTTTGTGTTACTGCATGTGTTTGTAACAATTGCAAGATGTTTGTGCTGCTGGAGGCGTGCTTGCAACGACTGCAAGAAAGTAACCTACTGATAGGCGAAAACAAGGATAGCAGAAAAATTGAATGTGTATGAATAAACTGTGACTCTAGCCGGTTGTACTTGTGCTCAAGAGTGTAAGAAAACAAATCCGATACAAATCGTTGTGCCGCCGGCGTAACTGGATTCGAATCGGACTGTGATGGGTATGAAATGGATCCAACACGAATTGTTGTAGAGTTTATGAAATTAATCCGATATGAATCGGTTGTAAAGTGTATGAAATGAATCCGATACGAATCGGTTGTATGAAATTAATCTGATACGAACCGGTTGTAGAGTGTATTAAATTGAGCCGATATAAATCAGACTGTGGAGAGTACGAAATGGATCCAATACAAATCGTTGTGTCGCCGATGCGACTAGATTTGAATCGGGCTGTAGCATGTGTGAAATGAAACCGATACGAATCATTTGTAAATTGTATGCAATGAATCCTGATATGAATCGGTTGTAAAGTGTATGAAATGAAACCAACACGAATCGGATTGTGTGACTATAAGGGGAAGTAGCAGTGAGGCGAAGGTTTTAACGAATGAATCGAGACCATGACTGAACTTTTGAAGGAAGACGGGGTATGTTTTTTTTTTCTTTTCTTTTTTGTGTCGTAGAGTTGTCAGAGGTCGAACATCCGTGGAGCCGTGTTTAAGAAAATAGAGAATGCACAAAGGACTCAATATGAAGTGACTGCCAGCCCTGGGGGGAATAACAGGCAACATGCGAGCGATACCTGTAAGGCTGAAATGATGGGTGCGAATCGATGCGTTGTTTGTTTGAGTGGATTTGACTCAAAGCGACAGATGTGTGAAATGAAATGAGTGAAATGTTTTGCCATGATAGAGGCACGAATCGGTATGCTGTGACTGCGACAAACAATGAGTCGGACTGTGGAGCACAGAATGAAATGAGGCCAAGACAACTGGGGCACGCCGGGATGAATTGGAGCATCTCGAATACTACTGGATTCGAATCGTATAGCGGTACGTGACAGTGAAATGAGTGAAATGATTTGCCATGACAGAGGCACGAGTCGGTTGTGCCGCGGCTGCGACTGACAATGAACCGGACTCTGGAGCATGTACTGAAATGAGGCCAAACAACTGGGGCACACCGGAGTGAATCAGTGCATCACGGATGCGACTGGTTTGGAATCGGAGTGCGGTATGTGACAGTGAAATTAGAAAAATGAATTGCCATGACAGAGGCACGAATCGGCGTGCCGCGACTGCGACTGACAACGAACCGGACTCTGGAGCATGTACTGAAATGAGGCCGAAAAATACCTGGGGTACGCTGGAACGAATCGGTGCATCACGGATGCGACTGGATTTGAATCGGAACGTGATACGTGACAGTGAAATGATTTCCCATGACAGAGGCACGAATCTATGAGCCGCAAACTGCGACTGACAATGAACCGGACTCTGGAGCATGTACTGAAATGAGGCCGAAAAATAACTGGGGCACGCCAGAACGAATCAGTGCATCATGGATGCGACTGGATTCGAATCGGAACGTGATACGTGACAGTGAACTTAGTGAAATGATTTCCCATGACAGAGGCACGAATCGGTGCGCCGCGACTGCGATTGACAACGACCGGACTCTGGAGAATGTACTGAAATGAGGCCAAAAAACAACTGGGGCACACCGGGACGAATCGGTGCATCACGGATGCGACTAGATTCGAATCGGAGCGCGGTACGTGACAGTAAAATGAGTGAAATGATTGAAATGATTAGCCATGAAAGAGATACGAATCGGTGTGCCGTGATTGCCACTGACAACAAACCGTGGTAAGAACATGAGGCAAAAAACAACTGAGAAATGCCTGAACGAATCGGTGCAACACAAACGCGACTGGATTCGAATCAGAGTGAGGTACGTAAAATGAATTAAATGTTTAGGCATGATAGAGGCACGAATCAGGAAGTACTACAGCTACGTGCAAGTTCCATATCGGAGTTTGGGCGACACCAGATGTATAGCAAATAATGATGCATGAAATGAAATGTTTATACGAAACCCTAGCTGCGACAGCCAAGCCAGGCACGTCGTAGGAAAAACTGCGAAACTGCCTGTGTCTACCAATGCAGCTTGCCCTTGTCCACCAATGCATTCTGCCCGTGTCCACCATGCAGCCTGCCCTTGTCCACCAATGCAGCCTGCCCGTGTCCACCATGCAGCCTGCCGTGTCCACCAATGCAGCCTGCCCTTGTCCACCATGCAGCCTGCCCTTGTCCACCAATGCAGCCTGCCCGTGTCCACCATGTGGCCTGCCCTTGTCCACCAATGCAGCCTGCCCTTGTCCACCAATGCAGCCTGCCCGTGACCACCATGCAGCCTGCCTTTGTCCACCAATGCAGCCTACCCTTGTCCACCAATGCAGCCTGCCCATGTCCACCAATGCAGCCTGCCCTTGTCCACCAATTCAACCTGCCCGTGTCCACCAATGCAGCCTGCCCGTGTCCACCATGCAGCCTGCCCGTGTCTACCAATGCAGCCTGCCCTTGTCCACCAATTCAGCCTGCCTGTGTCCACCATGCAGCCTGCCCGTGAAAAGTATGTCCATGTACAGTATAGTATGCACTCAATACTTGGTTGGGGCTCCTTTTGCATGAATTACTACATCAATGCGGCGTGGCATTGAGACGATTAGCCTGTGACACTGCTGAGGTGTTATGGAAGCCCAGGTTGTTTTGATAGCGACCTTCAGCTGGTCTGCATTGTTGGGTCTGGTGTATCTCATCTTCCTCTTGACAATACCCCACAGATTCTCTATGGGGTTTAGGTAAGGTCAGTTTGCTGGCCAATTAAGCACAGTGATACCATGATCATGTGACCAATTATTGGTAGTTTTGGCAGTGTGGGCAGGTGGCAATTCCTGCTGGAAAATGCATCTCCATAAAGCTGGTCAGCAGAGAGAAGCATGAGGTGCTCTAGAATTTCCAGCTCAGTTTCAGGGTCTTGGCAATCTTCTTATAGCCTAGGCCATCTTTATGTAGAGCAACAATACTTTTTTTTCAGATCCTCAGAGAGTTTTTTGCCATGAGGTGCCATGTTGAACTTCCAGTGACCAGTATGAGAGAGTGAGAACAATAACACCAAATTTAACACACCTGCTCCCCATTCACACCTGAAACCTTGTAACACTAACGAGTCACATGACACCTGCGAGGGAAAATTTTTTTTTTTTTTTCTTTTTTTTTTCTTTGCCACCTCAGTTACCTTGATCAGAGACATCTTTCAGATTGATAGTCATGGTTGTCTCTTGCCGAGTCACATCATTGTGGCCGTTAAAGCTTTTCTCTTGGTTTAATTTGTGCGTTCAATATATAAAGTTACAGTTATACAAAAGTGTAACAGAAAAGAAAAAGAAAAAATAAAAAACAAAAAAAACACCCACTCTATACATCTCGGCCACACAAACTCTTACTGTTTGCATGTATGGCTATATTTATTGCTTTTAGAACTAGTGATCCCCCTCCACCCCCTCCCCCCAATGTCCCACCCCAATTGTTCCAGTGCACACCTTATTTTAAGCTAATATCTATATTTTCCCTCCTTTCCTCTCTCTTCCTCCTCTCACATTTTCTCTTGACTTCGGTTCTCTAGGCTATGGAACAGCATCTCTGCCCTGGTAAAGAGGCTATTGCGCTCAGCGCTGAGGTAGTGTTAGTAGAGAGTGTGGCGATGCTTGGACCCATGGGTTCCATAGTTTCATGAACAAGTTGTAATTGCCTAACCTGGTGTAGAAAGTCCTTTCGCTCCATATTGTGGAGTTGACCGTTCCAGTCCAGGCTTCCGGGGTTGGAGGTGTGCTTGATTGCCATGCTTGAGCAATTAATTTTCTGGCTTGAAACAGGCATCTTACTATCGCTATGACTGTGCTCCTATCCCTCAGTTCACTACTGACATAACCCAACACACAGATTTTGGGATCAGGTTCTAAATCCACTCTGAACGTAGCATTTATTTTCTTTATAATCTCGGTCCAATACCTAACTAATTTTGGGCACCTCCAAACCATGTGAATTAGGTCACCTGTTCCTCTACATCTAGGGCATTCGTCGTTGGTTCTGCGGCCAAACATAAACAGCTTTTTTGGTGTGTAGTAGGATCTGTGTAACAACATCAAGTGGGAGGCTTTTTGTGAGGGAGAAACTGACACCTCTGATCCAAGCTCAAGAATCCTCTCCCATTGCTCGTCTGTTATCACCCCCACATCTGCCGCCCATCTGCCCCTTCCCCCTGATAGACCTGTCTTCGTATTCCCTCTCTTTGTTAATTGGGTGTATGCCTCTGTTATTAAGCCCTTGGTGGTCTCTGATTTGATTATTGTCTGTAGTAGTGGGATCCTGCACCATGTTGGGGGTTGTCTACTAAACTGCTTGCTCAAAGCATGCCTGATCTGCAGGTAGCTGTAGAATGCCTGGCTTGACATCCCGTACTCACGTCTTAGGTCCTCAAAGGATTTCAGAGTGTCCCCTTCATATAGTTGTATCAGCCGACTTACCCCACAATTTTCCCACAGTCTGTTCCTTTCTACTGTTGATAGTTCATGCAGTCGCTTATTGTTCCATAATGGCGCGTATTCTGATATTCCTTTGTACCCCATTATTTTTTTAGCTGCCTGCCAGACCTTGGTGATCATTTTAAATGTTGGGATTTCTCCTTGTAGCGAGTCTGCCTCCAATGCTCCCACTAATGAGGTGTGTGGATTCCCCTGCAGAATGATTTTAATATTGCTATTTCCCCCACTCTCGGTAGCACAACCGCCCAATTGTTGTAGCTGGGCTGCCAGGAAGTAGATAAATGGTTGAGGGACCCCCAGTCCCCCCTCCGTATCGGGGCGCTGCAGTTTTTGTAGGCCAATCCTAGCCTGCCCTTTTTTCCATATTAATTCCCTAAAAAGGGATTGGATTTTTTGAAACCACTTCTCTCCAATCCAAGTTGGGGAGTTGTGAAGTAAGTATAACAGCTGGGGCATCCAAACCATTTTTATCAAATTGGCTCGGCCTGCCACCGACAAAGGGAGTCTACTCCAAATATCGCATTTCCTCTTGAATTTTGATAAGAGGGGGATCAAATTGTCCTTGATAAACATACCGGGGTCCTTGGACAGCACAACACCCAGGTATTTCATTTTCTCTGTGATCTTCAAGTGGGGCAAACATCGGAATGGAGTTGGCCAATGGGTCTACCGGTAGAAGCGATGACTTCTCCCAGTTGATAACTAGTCCTGACAACTTTCCAAAGTCTTCTACTAAGTGCATCACTTTCTCCAACGAAGAGGTCGTGTCCCCCAGGAAAAATATGACATCGTCTGCAAAAAGCGCTATTCTCTCTTCTCTCCCTTTTCTTTGAAATCCCTGTATTTCCGCGGATGTTCTCACTGCTCCCGCCAATGGCTCCATGGCCAGAACAAACAGCAAAGGAGACAAGGGGCATCCCTGCCTTGTCCCTCTTTCGAGGGAAAAGCATTCCGAGTATTGGCCGTTTATCTTGAGCCTTGCCCTTGGATGGTTATATAAAGTTTTTAGCCAGCTGATAAATACGGGGCCGAATCCAAACTTCTCTAGCACCCTCCAAAGGTATTCCCACTCCAGGCTGTCAAAGGCCTTGGCAGCGTCCAAAGACAGTATGGCTCTGGATTCCGCGTTCTCTGTTGGTACCTGTAGATTCAGGTAAGCTCTTCTAATGTTTATACTAGTGGACCGACCGGGGATAAACCCCGTTTGGTCCGGATGCACCAGTTTGTCGATACATTTATTTAGCCTAGATGCGAGCACCCTTGCAATAATCTTGGCATCTGTGCATAGCAGTGATATCGGTCTGTATGAGGCAACTTCCGATTGATCTTTCCCCTCCTTTGGGATTACTACTATATCGGCCTCTGACATTGATAGGAGCAGCCTACCATCCCTGGTCGCCTGCTCTAGCACTTTTAGAAGTTCCGGGAGCAGAGTCTCCCCATATTTCCTATAGATCTCCAATGGTAGCCCATCCGAGCCCGGAGATTTCTGCCCTGACATCTCTGCGACTGCTTTTTGTAGCTCCTCCAGGGTCAAAGGGGAATCTACCTCGCTTCTATCAATCTCCGAGAGTGTGGGCAGGTCTACTCCCTCCAAGAACCTGTCCATCTCACACTGGTTCAAGCCCTGGCGGGACCTATACAGGTCTCTATAGAATGTGGAGAAGGTTTCTAAGACCTCGGCCGGATCAGACGTAATATTTCCAGCTGACGTTTTAATTGAAGAGATGGCCGGTGAGAATAAATTAGACCTGGTTAGGAGGGCAAGCATCCGGCCTACTTTCTCTCCCTCCCCAAAATAATTTTGTTTCTGGAAAAGTCTCTTATTCTCTACTCTTCTATTAATTACCTCTTTATACACTTGTTGTTTATTGAGCCAAATCTCCTGTTTTGCTCGGGTTGGGTCTGCCACATATTGTGCTTCTGCTTCCATGACTTCCCTGCTAGCCCTTACCTCCCGGTCCCTTGATGTTTTTTTTACCATGGCGACCTGCTGGTGTAGCAGTCCCCTAAGATATGCTTTTAGGGTATCCCACACCACCCCTACTGATGCTGTACCTGAATTGAATGTTATAAACTCTTTTAACTTAGAAGAGATTTCTGTTGGCCTACTAATCAGGTCCAGCCATAATGGGTTTATTATCCACCTCTTCTGACTAGTTCTAGTGCTTAAATTTAGAGTCAAAGTCAGGGGAGAGTGGTCCGATATTCCCCTCGGTCTATACTCTATGTTTCCTATTATTCGCATAGCTTCACTGTTACCCACTGCCATGTCTATACGCGAGAGAGTGGAATGTGACCCTGAGTGGCAAGAGTACTGCCGAGTATTTGGATTATGAGATCTCCAGAAATCGTACCATCCGATCTCTACGAGCAGTTGGGCCAATCGCCCCTCTGGTACTCTTTCCACGCGGGTCACGGGCGGGAATCGGTCCATGCTACTATCTAAAACTGCATTAAAATCACCCACCGCTATTATAGGAATGTCCTCCATGCCATCCACAAACTCCAACAGTTCCAGCATACTCTCTGTTTTAAACGGGGGAGGGATATAAATATTTGCTATCACCAAAGGTTTATTTTCTACCACACAGCTCAAAAAAACATACCTTCCCAACGGGTCTATCCTAGCTTTCCTGCAGGAAAATGAGATACCTCTCCTCACCAAAATGCTCACCCCTCTTGAGTAGGAGGTATGGACCGAGTGATACTGTTCTTGGAATTTCTTACTCCGAACATGTACTTTAGTCTCATTAGTGAGGTGAGTTTCCTGCAGGCAAGCCAGTCCAACACCATAGTTTTCCATCATCGAAAAGACAGCTGCTCTCTTAACAGGATCGCTCATACCCCTAATGTTCCATGAGCCTATTTTTAAAGTTTTAAAGGGCATCTGCGAAAAAGAAACAAATAAATAAGAAGGAAAAAAAAAGAAAAAGAAAAAGGGGGGAGTGGCTGACCCCCCAGAGAATAAAAACAGTTCATTTGTGTGTTTGTGTCTACAAGACTTGCCATGATATCTGTGGTTGTGTTAAAAATAAGAAAGAAATATAGGGTGAGGGGGTAAAGGCCCCCGCGTCCAGGGACCACTCCATCCCCTCCTCCCATGTTATTTAATTGCAAGCGTGGCCAACCTGTGCAAATGTGCTTAATTTTTGCAGACTCTCTCCTCTTAAGTGCGTGTGCCTTTCGTTCACCACAATATCTGACCCCATTATTTATTGTAAACCCCCCTCCCCTCCCTCTATTTAACCTGCCCCCCTCCCCCCCCCCCAACTTTTGCCTGGCCCAACCCCCATTCCCCCACCCCCCTTCGTGTTCCCCCCTCCTGCCTAACTAGGCTAGTCCTAGGGGCTATACATGTGACCTTTTTACTCCCTTCCAACCATTCAAAAAAAAGAACCTCTTCACTCACGTACTGACCAAGTGCTTCGTAACACACTTCCAAACTCCTCCCCCCCTCTCCCCCTCCCCCCACCCAATTCCAAAACACCAAAACACTACTCAAAAAATATAAACCTAGTGAGATCACATCCTTCATCCGTGCTTCCATCCAACACGCCCCCCTCTTGCCCTCCCCCCCCGTGCCATCCGCTATATGATGCAAACAAAGCCCAAAAAAAAAAAAAAAAAGGAAAGAAGTAAATAAAATAAAACATAATAATTCAGCCAGTCCTACGTGACCCCTAGCTCTGCAGGGTCATTTTGTTATCTTCAAGCCATTTTGTTGCCCCTGTTGTTGTGTCAAAGAAATGAGTAGCCCCTAGGGCAGTGATGCGCAGGCGTGCCGGATATAGCAGGGCATATTCAATTTTATAGTCCCGTAATTTGTGCTTAATGTCCCTAAATTCGGCCCTACGTTTCTGCAGGTCTGGGGAGTAATCGGGGAAGAATAGGATTTTCGCCCCGTTGTATAGAATGTCCCCTTTCTCTCTAGCCCTGCGCATCAATGTAACCTTGTCTCTGTAGTTCAGAAATTTCATGATTATTGGTCTGGGATATCCTCCTGATGGCGGGGGCCTAGTTGGCACTCTGTGGGCTCTTTCGATAGAGAAAAGGTGAGAAAAGGTTTCGGTACCAAAAATTCCCCTGAGCCACTTCTCTATAAACTCTTCGGGGTGGGGACCCTCGCACCTCTCCGGCAGGCCCACCACCCGCACATTGCCCCTGCGAGACCTATTTTCCATTTCCTCCATCTTAGCTTTATGCAGGTCGATCTGCGTTTTCATTGCCTTAAGCTCTTGCTTCAATGGGAACAGATCGTCTTCAGCCTGGCTCATCCTCTCCTCTAGTGTGGTTGTTCTAGCAGCAGTCCTTTGTAATTCTTGGCTTACTGTACTTACCTCTTCCTTTAACCCCCTCAACTGATCACATAATTCACTTAGGGAGGCTTTACAGGAATTAACAGCACATAAAACATCTTTCAATGTCGGCTCCGCTGTTAAGAGTATATTTAGCTCGGCGGCATTGCTAGTAGCCATTCCTGAGGGTTCACCCGCTAAGCCTTTACTACTCGCGGATTTTATCGTGTGTGATACCGACGACCCTTTTCCTAAGCTCTTCCTGTCCCCAAGGCCCCCCGCGTAGGATTTCTCCTGCTGTTGGAGGGTGCTTTTGGATGGTGATGAGGCAGAGGGGTGCGCAAATTTTTCCAGCTTGGCCGCTGCTGCTGCTGCTGCCTGATTTCCCTTTTCTTTTGATGCACGGGTAATTTGAGAGCTATTGTTCTCCTGTTGCTGCGGCTCCTCTCCCTTTTTTCTAGTCATGGCTTAATGTATAATCCAAAGGGGGATGAGTGTGGGGTTTTAGCGGCTTATCAGATTAACCTTCCCCTTCCCTTTCCCAGGTCAAAGATATTAATACAGTCCCAGTTGTATCTTTCAAGTACTCGGTTGCAAGCAGGGCTAGCACCTAGCCTAGCAGAACGCCTAGTACAGCGGTTGACGGGTGATTCAATATTATCGGACCTTTATTTTCTCTGTCATAAATAGACGTTTGCTATATTTATACTTCCCAACTCCCGCCAGCACCCCCCTCCCCCACAGGGACAAGCCGCTTTTTCATCACCAGATAGAACCCCTCTGCTTCAAGCGGCTATTCAAGAAAAGGGAGAGAAAAAGACCAAAAAAAAAAAAAGAAACAGTCTGTCTCCTTTATAATCAAAGCACTCGGTACCTTAATACTGCCAGGCTATCTGGGCAGTGCAGGGACGTTCCCCACTGATTACTCCCGCCGCTGTTTAGCAAGCGCCGTCAGAGCCACTAGCGTCGGATCCGTCGCCCCGGCAACCCTCCGATCACGGCCGGCGTTACACACTCTCCTCGCCGCTCCAGGGAGGGGGGTCACTGGGGGATCGCTGGCGGCACTTATCTTATGGGCTCCGGTGGCATATACAGCCTGAGCTGAGATGAGGGGAGCCAGGCAGCTAAACAATCTTTGCAGCCGGCGAGAGAGCTTCTGGTTGGGCTAGAGCCATAGGGCTGGTGCGGATAGTCACGGAGGCTTCAGGCCAGAGGGAGGCCGCTAACACCGCCTCTCACTCCGGCATCCGGTCACGCCCCCACCACCATACAATGCTCCGGTTTCGCGAGGGAAAATTATTAATTGGGCCCAGTTTGGATATTTTCACTTAGGGGTGTACTCACTTTTGTTGCCAGCAGTTTAGACATTAATGGCTGTGTGTTGAGTTATTTTGAGGGGACAGCAAATTTACACTGTTACACAAAGTGAACACTCACTACATTGTAGCAAAGTGTCATTTCTTAAGTGTTGTCACATGAAAAGATATAACAAAATATTTACAAAAATGTGAGGGGTGTACTCACTTTTGTGAGATACATACATATATAATTGTTTTTTCTTTTTTTTTAAATTAATGTGGGGGGGGGGTGGAAATAATTTAATGATGACGAGCATATGTTTATTGGAAATATATTATATTTTCCCTTTTATAGTTTATATTGCTGGTAGGCAAAAAATATGTTGCTTCATCTTTTGAAACTGTTTTCAAAAATGTTAAAAGATTGTTTTTCCATTAATGTGAGAATATTTTCATATTTCTGCATACAAATTCTACCGCTTTCATGTCTGTCTTTAAGTCTTTGTCCTAATTACAAAACAAGCACTGAGTAGTGCACATTTTAGTAATGACACATCATTAATCATCAGATGAAAGAGAAAAGGTCTCTAATTAAGTGGCCTTAAGGGACATCACAATTAATTGTTTTCATGTTGAACAGGACCAGGTTGATTTTAACCTGCTGTTTAAAGATGCACAAAATCAAACAGTTCCATTTGGAATGCGTCATGTCACCCGAAGATACGTCCCCAAACATTTAACTGCATTTTTTATAGAGCATTACGTGATCAGTTTTGTTATCTGTGCATTTAATTACACACCTGAAGACATCAATCTCACCTAAACTGGACTTCAAATTAATAGTTAGGTAACATATAATCTAGTTTACTTGGGGAAACTTGCTTAGAATAATGTTAGATGGGGAACTTTAGCTGACATTGACAAGTATACACTGCTAAAAGTTTGGGAGTTTTGTGGTCTGATGGTGGCCAAAACATGTTTTGGTTTTTTCTTTATCTGATTCAGTGGCGTATCATCCATGGGTGCAAAGTGTGCAGTGCACATGGGCCCCAAACAAAGGGGAATGGGGCCCACTGTGCTCTCACACCCTCTACACCCATGGATAGTGGTTCATGGAGATGCAGCCGCGTCTGTCACTTCCATCTCTCTGACTCCTGTCATGGGATCTGTGGGCCTCCATTCTCAGACACACACAGATCCTGTTGGCTCAAGCTGGGGGCAGATACTGCTTCCCTGGGGGGCGGGGCACTGATGTCATCCACTGGAGCCCGGTGGAATCACATATGCCAGCCTGAGAGAGATGTGCCTGAGCCTGGTGAGGTCTGTGAATTTGAGTGGGGGAGACTGTGCAGATGAGCTGGAGAGGGCAAGAAACACTGAGGTTGGGGAGGGATGTGAGGCAGTGGATGGGGGGTACTGTAAAGCCAGAGGATGAGGGAAGTGTGAAGCCCAGAGGATGAGGGGAGTGTGAAGCCCAGAGGATGAGGGGAGTGTGAAGCCCAAAGGATGAGGGGAGTGTGAAGCCCAGAGGATGAGGGGAGTGTGAAGCCCAGAGGATGAGGGGAGTGTGAAGCCAGAGGATGAGGGGAGTGGGAAGCCCGAGGATGGGGGTACTGCGAAGCCTAAGGATGGGAGGACTGTGAATGAGGGGGGACTGTGAAGCCAGAAGTTGATGGGGTGAATCCTGAGGATGGGAGGGACTGTGAAACCTGAGAATGGGTGGGCTGTGAAGACTGAGGATGGGGGGTACTGTGGAACTTGAGGATGGGAGGAAACTGTGAAGCCTGAGGATAGGGGGACTGTGAATGAGGGGGGACTGTGAAGCTATAAGATGAGGGGGTGAAGCCTGAGGATGGGAAGGACTGTGAAACCTGAGAATGCGGGGCTATAAAGACTGAGGATGGGGGGACTGTGAAGACTGAGGATGGGGAGGACTGTGAACCTAGAGGATGGGGAGAAACTGTGAAGCCTGAGGATGGGGGAAACTGTGAAGCCCGAGGACGGGGGAAACTGTGAAGCCTGAGGATGGGGGAAACTGTGAAGCCTGTGGATGGGGGAACTGTGAAGCCTGAAGATGGAAGGGACTGTGAATGAAGGAGGACTGTGAAGCCTGGAGATGAGGGGGGGACTGAGAAGGTTGAGGATGGGGTAGGAATGTGAATGAGAGGGAACTGCAAATTCTGAACATGGGGGGTTGTGCAGACATACTCATTCCTGCGTTATCTACTCGATATTGTACATTACATACATCTCACAGGCCCCCAGATATTGCTCCTCCCCCCATGTAAATGAGTAACAGGTATGTAGCGCACCCCCTAAGGAGCCACAGATGAACTGGATCCCCCACTCCTGCACAGTCAGGCACATCAAATTCTTACAGGAACTCCAGAGTTTGAGAACAGTCTTTGTTTTTGTTATTAATTGTGGGTTAATAACTTGTATAGGGATAGGAGGTTATGGGATGCCCACTTGACTTCATCAAAACTTCAGCAACAACTTCAGGGACATTTTCCTATATACAGTCTCCTGTACTTTCCTTCTGCACACACTTGCTTGCTGGCTCCAGCTGAATCACTGTTAGTTGATTTGACAGGCTCTCGGTCTGATTTAGCTATGACCCTTTACAGGCAGGAACTCATAGCCCCTTACAGATTACAGTGAACAGCTTGCACTTCTCTTCTGTGGCCACTGATCCCAGAACCACCTCTTCAGGCACTGCCAACCCACCTGGCTTTAGCTGCCCCTTTCAATAGCCCTCCAGGCTAACTTCTCCACATCAGTCCTCCAGACTGACTTTTCACCAGCCCACCCGACCGATTTTCACCAGTCCACCCGGCTGACTCTCAGGAGATCTCCCGAGGAAGGATGAAGACTTAAGCACACCGCTGTCTTCAGGGAGAATGGCTACATGTGGCAATCCCCCCCCTTGTTAGTCCCCAGTAGTGCTGATATACTCACGCTGTCCCCATTTGCTCCCGTGCCACCAGGAAGGGCTTCCTTCTGTGTGTTATGGCAGGACCCCCCCCAGATTAGGGGGCACCCCTGAGGGTCACCGACAGCCTCCTTAGCACTGTATCTCCATCTTCCACCTGACTGCCCCTGCTGGCATGGCCCATGTCTATTTATGGAGTGGTCTCAGCCTCCTTCCAGCCAGCCTCTGGGGATTGGCTGAGGCTCCATAAATATTAAAGGCAGCTCCTCCTAACCTCCACCCACTAATTCTAGAAGATTCTCTAACCTTCTAGACTAGGGGGAGGCCCTAGAGAGATGCCAGTATGAGTCACCTAACCCGGCACTCTAGTAAACCCTGACCTAGATTCCATAGCTAAGGGTTAGCCCTGAGCTAAACTAAATTTACCTACTCTACACTCTTATGCCCCGTACACACGGTCGGACATTGATCGGACATTCCGACAACAAAATCCTAGGATTTTTTTCCGATGGATGTTGGCTCAAACTTGTTTTGCGTACACACGGTCGCACAAAGTTCTTGGAATTTCCGATCGCCGAGAACGCGGTGACGTCAACCACGTACGACGAGACTAGAAAAGGCCATTTCAGAACCAAGCGCGGCACCCTTTGGGCTCCTTTTGCTAATCTCGTGTTAGTAAAAGTTTGGTGAGAGACGATTCGCGCTTTTTCAGACTCATGGCTTTCAGATCATTTTCTGCGGTTCAGTTTGTGCTTGTGGGTTTGTATCTGCTCTTCAGTGTGTGCAAGCAAGCTACGCGTGACTTTCATTAGTCATTGTGTTCTTGTTCGTTCGTTGCTGTTTTTCAGGTAGCTCTTCACAGGCCTTGCTGTTCTTCAGTGCGTTCTGTTACTTCGTTCTGAGCAGCCGACCATTTTCTAGCCATGTTGTTTATACGTACTACTCGTAGAGTTTGTGCTGTGCGGGGGCTTGGTTTTGGGGTCCTGACCTTGACACAAGTCCAGTCCATGAACAGGGTGGGGAGGAGTTCATGGACCAAGAATTGGTTGCTTCAGCGTGACCAGTTCTGTCATATGCCATTGCTCCGTGAGATCCGTGAGAATAATCCTGATGATTTCAGGAACTTTCTCTGGATGACGGGCCCGTATTTCACCGTTTGTTGGCTTTGCTGACCCCTTATATTAGCAGGCAGGATACCTGCATGAGGCAAGCCATCACTCCGGAGCAGAGGCTCGTCGCCACCCTGCGGTACTTGGCGACGGGGAGAAGCCTGCAGGACTTGAAGTTCTCGACAGGCATCTCCCCCTAGGTTCTGGGGATCATTATCCCAGAGACCTGTTCTGTCATCATCCAGGTCCTGCAGAAGGAGTATATTAAGGTAAGATTTTTATCCTTTAATATCACATTTTATTGTATATAATGTTTGATAATATATTGTATTTATTTCCTCATTCCCTAATTACCATGATTGGAATATGCTGTGAATGTCCCCTTTGTCCTCATTCATTCAGACATGAGTATTTAGGAACTGTGTTTGATATTGCATTCAGATGGGGTGAAGTCACCCCAGGAAAAGCCAAATTTTGAAGATGCACACCAATTTACGAATGTCAACATGTGCTAGCTGCCATCACGGGGGATCAAGGGACATGTTTTGGGGGAGCAACCCCTTCCTCTCAGCTACTTTATTATTGAGGAAGGGGTTGCACCCCCAAAACGCGTCCATTGATCTCCCGTGATGGCATATAGCACATATTGACACACTGTGTGCATCCTCAAAATTTGGCTTTTCTAAAAATCGCTAAAACATTTTTAACATTGTAGCACACAAAAAAACCAAGGGATTTGGAGGGGTTTTAAACTCTCCCCAAAACATCAATGATGTTATTATTTTTTTGAATAACATCATTGATGTTTTTCTTGAGGGTTTCCAATGCTAAATTACACCCCATGATCTCCCCGATCAGGATCTGTGCACTTTCCAAGGTGAAAGGCCCTGGAGAGTGAAAGGCCATGATCTCCCCGATCAGGATCTGTGCACTTTCCAAGGTGAAAGGCCCTGGATCCACAACATCACGATCACCTAAAAAGAGAGAAACCAAAAAAAACCCAGGTATTATAAATATGCCGGCATCCATCTCTTACCTGAGCCTGTGGTCGCAGACACTCACCTGTTGTGGTGCCTATTTCCACCATGTCTTCCTCCTCCTGCTCTGCTTGTGTTGGGGTATTTCCCCTTCTTCCCGAGGTGGGGGGTCTCTGGTCTCCTCGGATGAGTGGTGTCCTCCGAGTCTTTTCTCCCCTATGTAAAACAAAAATGGTATACTTAGCACACAGATATTTGATGGCAGAACTATAAAGATGAAACATTGCTTGGAAGTGGTGTACAATTGTCTATTTTTGCAGAGTTCCAAGACGTAGAATTTTTAGTGTCCTTTGTTAAGCTTCAATACTTTACCTGTTTTGTACAAGCTTCACAGATGGAGACCCCCATATAGTATCCACTGGAGCACCTGTGTGGGCCCCCTAATATAAAGGGTGTTCTTGTGTCCCACAATAGTGCTCCAGCGTCCAGATGTGAAAACAGCTGCTGAGTGTCCTCTCCTTACACAGAATCTAGTTTGCATTTCATTCTAGTAACAAACCCATCTACACAACCAAATATTTTCATACAAGTAGGCCCTAAAAAATGTGGGCAAATGCATATGGCCAAAACAATGGTGTTTTACAGGCCGAAAGAAAAATTTTTGATACGAACTAATAATGTGCCCATGAACATGAAAGTTGCCATTTTAAACTGTACAACACTTAAGAAAAGCACATGGAGCAGCACAAACGTAATAAAGACAAAAAGAATAGGAACACAGCACAACTACTTACTTTTTTGCAGCACTCTCTAGATCTTTCTGTACTGCTCGGGCTCTCTTAATTTCAGGTCCGACCACCGCTTCCTGAGCTGATCTTTCGATCGTCGTACCCCGAAATTCCGGTGCAGAATTTTGACCACTTTCGCCATGATCTTGGCCTTTCTGATATTGGGGTTGGAGTAAGGTCCATACTTTCCATCATAGTCGGCCTTCTTCAGGATGTCGACCATCTCCAACATCTCACCAAAGGACATATTTGAGGCCTTAAATTGTCTCCTTCTGGATCGGGACCTTTCTGGATCCGAGCTTTCCTCCTCCTCCTCCTCATTGCTCTGACTCCGCCATATGCTCTTCACCCACTGCGCCGAACAAAAAGGGGCGGGGAATAGACTAGAAAGAACGTCAGGGGTGGGCGCAGTGTGTATAAAGCGTAACACGCGTGCGTAGTACGTACGATCTGTGAGCGGAGGAAGGAGTATCGGAGGCGCCGATCGTGATAACGAAGGTAAGAGCCAAACTTGGGCCTATACTGCTTCTAGATTGAGGCCTATATTGTAACTAGATTAGGAGAGTTTTGCCTGTCATTAGGGTTTGTCTTGTGTTGCAGTGAAAATGGATATCTTGAAAGATACCGACTTTATGGCAATCTTCATAGATATGTTCAGGGAGCTGCCTTGTCTTTGGGAGATAAACCACCCACATTATAAGAACCAAACAAAGAGGAAGGCAGTACTGGATCAATTGCTGGAATTTGTGAAGACGGTGATCCCCACGGCAGACATGACCTATTTGAAGATCCTAATTGGTGGCCTGAGGAGCACTTACCTAAGGGAGCACAAGAAGGTCCAGGATTCCCAGAGATCCGGAGTAGCAGATGCCATCTATGTCCCCAGGATGTGGTACTATGACAGGCTGCAATTTATGGCAGGCCAGACTGAACCCAGGTCATCACTCTCCAGTCTTCCTTCCACGCTTCCTTCCCCCCCCAGCTGAGGCTTCTGACGCCCAACCTGGGCCTTCCAGGCAGCAACATGTGGAGGAGCCCAGCTTGAGCCAGGTATAGAATTCCTCCAAATATTTCTGCTTGTCCAATCAATGATATTAACTAGATGTTAGTTTGGAGTACTAATTTATGATTGTGATTGATGATGCAAAAAGTAAAACCATGTCCCTTTTTCATACACAGGGAAGTCTCAGCCAGGAGGTGGCCAGGCCAAGCAGGCTGCCTGATATCCAGGTCCCTCCCAGCCACCTGCAAAGAGAAAGTGGCAGGAAGAGGAGTACCCTGGAGGAGGCTGCCATAGGCCTCTTTTGGAAGGCTACAGAGGCCCTGACAGCCCCCCACACTGTGGAGGAGGACTTTGCTGGCATAATTGCCTGCAAAATGCAGCGCATGGAGGAGGGCCAACAACTCATGTGTGAGTCCTTAATGTTGGAAGCTTTCAATAAGGGGTTGAGGGGCCAATTAACATCTGCTACCCACATTTGTGACCTCACACATGGTCCTTCTCCTCCTCCCGGTCCTACTACTCCTCCTCCTGCTCCAGGTCCTACTAGTCCTCCTCCTCCTCCAGGTCCTACTCCTCCTGCCACATCTCTAACAGCAGAGCCACAGCCAGGAAGGAAGCGTGGAAAGAAGACCAGAAAGTGATGACCCTGGGTCCAGTCTGGTCTGGCAAAAGATGCAGGCTCTTGTAGTACCACAGCCTGGGGACACAGATGTCATCTGCTGCTTTCCGGATCTCGGGGACTTCTGGACCAGACTGCACTCCCTAAGGACTCCTCAGGCCACCAATTTTGATGTTAAAGAATTGATGTCTGCCCTGGGGGTCCAAATCTTTGCCAATTTCTGCTGTTTCTCCAGCGTTGCCTCCCTGTTTGTTTGGTTCTGAGCCCTTAATAAAGGAATTTTTGTTTCAATTATGCTGGCCTATGTGTTTTTTCCTTCAAAAAGGACAGTTTGTTTGTAAGGATTCAGGTACAATTCTAAAGTACAATGTGAAATTAACAAGAAACACCAACACCAAGCAATCTCCTTGAGATTAAATAATACAAGATATCAATGGTGTTGTGGTAACTTGACACACAAAACACACACAAAAATATTCTGGAGTAAAACTAAAAATAAAATAAAACAAAGATCAGCCTTAAAAAAAAATACAAACCTAAAAACAAAAAAAAAAATATGCCTTAAAATAAAAAAAAAAATAAAACAACACAAAAATCATTTTGTCAGATGTGACAAATCAAAATATATTGAGGGAATCCGGATAAATAATAAAGAAAGAAGTTTGTGAGAAGTCTGTGTGAATATGAGCAGCAAAACGACTTCATTATTCTCACATTATAAAGAAGAGAGTGCGCTGTATTAAACCATTTTTAACATTGCACCGTGACGAAAGTGTTGTATCCATTGCGAACGCTAATTTTACCAGACTGAGTGGTTCCGTCTCGGAATTTCTTTTGAGCATGCGTGGCACATTGTGCGTCGGAACTGGCCACACACGGTCGGAATTGACGCGATCGGATTTTGCTGTCGGAAAATTTTATAGCCTGCTCTCAAACTTTGTGTGTCGAAAAATCCGATGGAAAATGTCCGATGGAGCCCACACACGGTCGGAATTTCCGACAACACGCTCTGATCGGACATTATCCATCAGAAAATCCGACCGTGTATACGGGGCATAACACTACTTCTAGCACACAATAGAGGGTGCTACATGTACATAGTAACCCTACTCATTAAAAAATACAATAATATAAACACAATGACAGTTTTTGATAAGTCGCACTAAAAATGAACATTCCCATTTTAATCCCACATCCCAGTTACTAAAGCTCACAGAATGGATAAAAAGAGAGCTGTATTAATTTAGGACAGATACATTACTTCAGTGATCTTTGAAGAATAAATGCAGCACATGAAATGTCCGGTAAACAAAACCAGAAAGTAGTGATGTGGGAAGTTGTGAGTTCTGGATCATCTACAGATTTGGACAGAGTGCTATGTTTATTTTAATGGATTTTTTTAGTTGCAATGCCTTTTCATCATGCTTTTTAAAGTATAAGTGGAAAATAGGTCTAAAGTTGTTCAAAAAGCCATTTGTTTTATTAATCTTTGAATAGAGTAATGAAGGTCTACAACCTTTACATGCAAAAAGATGTGCATTTATTTTTTTAAAGGTGAACTTATCCTTTAAAGTGGCTGTAAAGTCACAAGGTTTTTTACCTTCATGCATTGTATGATGCATGAAGGGTCGTGGGTCGGGAGCATGCCTTCTTGGGTGCCACACAGCAAGCTGCTTGCTCTGGGGGCACCCAGCAGGAGGGAGGGGCCAGGAGCACCGAAGAGGGCCCTGAAAATAGAAACTACTGCACATAGCAGGTAAGTATGACATGTTTATTATTAAAAAAAACAAAAACACAAGACTTTAGTATTCAGTTGTGAGCAGAACAGGAATGGAAGTGAAATCTTCCAACAACGAGACTTGTTGCAGTGACATCCTCTAAGAGGGGACCTTCCTTCCTTTAGAGAGATTTCCTTTGAAATTCTTGTTGTTCCTATGGGACAGGACATCAAAGGGAATCTCCCAAATAGGACACAAAAAGTAAAAAATGGAGATTAAACCCTTTCCTACTCTATTCAAAAAAAAAAAAAAAAATTCACTCACAATCATCTCTAGGGTTTACAGAGAATAGTCTGAAAAAGATAAAATATCCAGTGAGCGCCGGTTGTATGGATGAAAATGCCTTGTTGATGTTAGAGGAGAATGGGCCGACTGGTTTGAGATGATAGAAATGCAACAGTTACATCCAAGGTATGCAGAATACCATCTGTGAATGCACAAAACATGGATCCTTAAAGAAAATTGGCTAAAGCAGCAGAAGACCACTCCGGGCGCCACTCCTGTCAACTAAGAACAGGAAACTGAGGCTACAATTCGCACAGGCTCACCAAAATTGGGCAATAGAAGATTGGAAAAATGTTGCCTGGTCTGATGAGTCTCGATTTCAGCTGTGACATTCAGATGGTAGGGTCAGAATTTGGCGTAAACAGCATGAAAGCATGGATCCATCCTGCCTTGTATTAATGGTTCAGGCTGCTGGTGGTGGGGTAATGGTGTGGGGGCAGTGGCGTAGCGTGGGTTGTCAGCGCCCAGGGCAAGGCAAGTAATTTGCGCCCCCTAACCTGCGGACAAATTCGCACTCCCTGAGTCCCTTCCCTTCCTACAATAATACTGACCTACCTGACCACTAATCTGATTCCTATACTGACCACTACACTAACCTCTACACTGATCTACATGATTCCTATACTGACCACTACACACTGACCACTACACACTAACCTACCTGATTCCTATACTGACCACTACACTATACAATACACTGACCTATCTCATTCCTATACTGACCCTTACACTGACCTACCTGATTCCTACATCGACCACTACACTACACACTGACCTACCTGATTCCTATACTGACCACTACACTACACACCACACCAACCTACCCGATTCCTACATCGACCACAACACTATACAATCCACTATAAACTGACCACTACACTACACACCACACCAACCTACCTGATTTCTATACTGACCACTACACTATACTACTACACTACCCACTACACAATACACTATCCACTGACCACTACACACCACACTGACCACTACACTAAACACCACACACTGACCTACCTGATTCCTATACTGACCACTACACTATACTACTACACAATACACTACACTATCCACATAGTTACATAGTTACATAGTAGGTGAGGTTGAAAAAAGACACAAGTCCATCAAGTCCAACCTATGTGTGTGATTATATGTCAGTCTTACATTGTATATCCCTGTATGTTGCGGTCATTCAGGTGCTTATCTAATAGTTTCTTGAAGCTATCAATGCTCCCTGCTGAGACCACCGCCTGTGGAAGGGAATTCCACATTCTTGCCGCTCTTACAGTAAAGAACCCGCTACGTAGTTTAAGGTTAAACCTCTTTTCTTCTAATTGTAATGAGTGGCCAAAAGTCTTATTAAACTCTCTTCTGCGAAAAAGTTTATCCCTATTGTGGGGTCACCAGTAGGGATGAGCCGAACACCCCCCGGTTCGGTTCGCACCAGAACCCGCGAACGGACCGAAAGTTCGCACGAACGTTAGAACCCCATTGACGTCTATGGGACTCGAACGTTCGAAATCAAAAGTGCTCATTTTAAAGGCTAATTTGCATGGTATTGTCCTAAAAAGGGTTTGGGGACCCGGGTCCTACCCCAGGGGACATGTATCAATGCAAAAAAAACTTTTAAAAACGGCCGTTTTTTCGGGAGCAGTGATTTTAATGATGCTTAAAGTAAAAAAAAAAAAGTGAAATATTCCTTTAAATATCGTACCTGGGGGGTGTCTATAGTATGCCTGTAAAGTGACGCGTGTTTCCCATGTTTAGAACAGTCCCTGCACCAAATGTCATTTTTAAAGGAAAAAATCTCATTTAAAACTGCTTGCGGGTTTAATGTCATGTCGGGTCATGGCAATATGGATGAAAATCAGTGAGACAAACGGCATGGGTACCCCCCAGTCCATTACCAGTCCCTTTGGGTCTTGTATGGATATTAAGGGGAACCCCGCACCCAAATTAAAATAAGGAAAGGTGTGGGGCCACCAGGCCCTATATACTCTGAACAGCAGTATACAGGCGGTGCAAACAAGACAGGGACTGTAGGTTTGTTGTTAAGTAGAATCTGTTTGTAATTTTGAACATTTTTAACGTGTTTAGCTCCAGCCAAAAAATCTTTTCTAAGCTTTTTGGAAAACATAGGGAAGGGTTATCACCCCTGTGACATTTGTTTTGCTGTCTTTCCTCCTCTTCAGAAGATTTCACCTCACTTTTTTGTCCCAATGAAAAATGTTTTTTGAAAATTTGGGTTTTTTTGTGGAACAAGGATTGGAAAGCATCAGTGGAAAGGAGAACTTGTTTTCCCATATTAACTCTTACAGGAGAGAATTTCCCTTCCTAGGGGTAGATTTCATCTCACTTCCTGTTGTCTCCTTCCGTTTGCAAGTAGGAGTCGTTTGTAAGTTAGATGTTTGAAAGTAGGGTCCTGCCCTATATACTCAGCAGAAATTTGGGCCTTAGGTGTTGCTGTGGCCACAACACTGTAAGCCCTCACAGGGCCCTGCTGTGAAATATTAGATCAAGAATTGTAATTACATGCCCCTGTTGAACAGGAGCTGAAAAATTAGGCCTTAGGCACTGGTGCTGGTGCCACAACACTGCAACCCCTCACAGACACTCTAGTTGGAACGCAGGAACGAGCCCTGCTGCAAATTATTGCTTCAAAAATTGTAATTACACGCCCCTGTTAGACAGGGGCAGAAAAATTGGGCCTTAGGCACTGGTGCTGGTGCCACAACACTGCAACCCCTCACAGACACTCTAGTTGGAACGCAGGAACGAGCCCTGCTGCAAATTATTGCTTCAAAAATTGTAATTACACGCCCCTGTTAGACAGGGGCAGAAAAATTGGGCCTTAGGCACTGGTGCTGGTGCCACAACACTGCAACCCCTCACAGACACTCTAGTTGGAACGCAGGAACGAGCCCTGCTGCAAAGTATTGCATCAAAAATTGTAATTACACGCCCCTGTTAGACAGGGGCAGAAAAATTGGGCCTTAGGCACTGGTGCTGGTGCCACAACACTGCAACAAGCTATCAGCGTGATGATTGAGGAGGAAGAGGATAATTACTCAGGGATAGTCACTCAGCATCAGCATAGGCAGTCTTTGAAGGGATCTGAGATTTCAAAAAAAATTATTCGGTTACATCAGCATCAGGTGCTTGGTAGCTGGTGGTGATCCAAGACTCATTCATTTTTATGAAGGTCAGCCGATCGACCGAGTCGGTGGACAGACGCACCCTGTGATCGGTTACCACGCCTCCAGCAGCACTGAATGTGCGTTCCGAAAGAACGCTGGATGCAGGACAGGCCAGTAGCTCAATTGCATACTGTGCAAGCTCTGGCCAGTGATCCATCCTCAAGACCCAGTAACCCAGAGGATTTTCGGTGGGAAAGGTGTCCAAGTCTGATCTTGCCCCTAGGTATTCCTGCACCATGTAAAACAGACGCTGGCGATGGTTGCTGGAACCGATCATACCTTGGGGCTGCGGACCAAAAAATTGTCTGAACGCATCGGTCAGACGGCCACCTTCTCCACCGCTCCTTCTTTGACTGACCGAAGCCTCAGCAACACGTTGTCCAGAAACAGGAGTTTGTAACCTCCCAGTCTCTGGGAACGCGTTGCACAGATCTTTCTGCAAGGCCTCCCGAAGATGTTTCATCCTCTGCTCCCTCTGCGATGGCAAGATAAGGTCCGCAACCTTACCCTTGTAACGTGGATCAAGGAGGGTTGCCAGCCAGTATTGGTCCTTCTCCTTGATACCACGAATACGAGGATCCTTACGCAGGCTTTGCAGGATCAGGGAGGCCATGCAGCGTAGGTTTGCTGAGGCATTCGGTCCGGAGTCCTCTGGGTCACTAAGAACGACATGGTCCGCAGCCACCTCCTCCCAGCCACGTACAAGTCCATGTGTTTCTTGGGACTGATCCCTTAAAGACTGCTGCTGATGCTGAGTGCCAGGCTCCACCTCCATACTGACACAATCTTCCTCCTCCTCCTCTTCCTCCTCGTCCTCTTCCTGTGTGATCGGCGGGCACGCAGGAACACTGTCTGGATAAAGGGGGCCTTGAGAGCTAAGGAAGTCCTCCTCTTCCTGCCTCTGTTCTGCCTCAAGTGCCCTGTCCATTATTCCACGCAGCGTGTGCTCCAACAGGTGGACAAGGGGGACAGTGTCACTGATGCATGCACTGTCACTGCTCACCATCCTCGTGGCCTCCTCGAATGGTGACAGGACAGTGCATGCATCCCTGATCATGGCCCACTGGCGTGGGGAAAAAAAACCAAGCTCCCCTGACCCTGTCCTGGTGCCATAGTCGCACAGGTACTCATTTATGGCCCTCTGCTGCGTGTGCAGCCGCTGCAGCATGGCCAACGTTGAGTTCCACCTGGTGGGCATGTCACAGATTAGGCGGTTCTTGGGCAGGTTAAACTCCTTTTGGAGGTCCGTCAGCCGAGCACTGGCATTATATGACCGGCGGAAATGCACACAGACTTTCCTGGCCTGCCTCAGGACATCCTGTAAGCCCGGGTACCTGCCCAAGAACCGCTGCACCACCAAGTTAAGGACGTGAGCCAAACAGGGCACATGGGTCATTTGTCCCTGTCGGAGGGCAGAGAGGAGGTTGGTGCCATTGTCGCAAACCACCATTCCTGCCTTAAGTTGGCGTGGCGTCAACCACCTCTGAACCTGCCCCTGCAGAGCTGACAGAACCTCTGCCCCAGTGTGGCTCCTGTCCCCCAAGCACACCAGCTCAAGCACCGCATGGCATCTTTTGGCCTGCGTACTTGCGTAGCCCCTTGAACGCCTACGGAGCACCGCTGGTTCCGAGGAAGAGGCCATGGAGGAAGAAGAAGAGGAGGGGGTGGAGGAGAGAGGTGTGTCACAATCAGCATTTTGGAGGCGTGGTGGCGGAACAACCTCCAACACTACTGCACCTTGTCCTGCATCCTTCCCAGCTGCCAGCAGAGTCACCCAATGCGCCGTGAAACTTAGGTAACGTCCCTGTCCATGCCTGCTGGACCATGAGTCAGCGGTAATATGCACCTTACCGCTGACCGCCCTGTCCAGCGAGGCATGGACATTGCCTTCCACATGCCGGTAGAGAGCCGGAATCGCCTTCCGTGAGAAAAAGTGGCGTTTGGGTACCTGCCACTGAGGAACCGCACATTCCACAAACTCACGGAAGGGGGCAGAGTCTACCAACTGAAAAGGCAGCAGTTGAAGTGCTAGCAATTTTGCCAAGCTAGCATTCAACCGCTGGGCATGTGGATGGCTGGGAGCAAACTTCTTTCGGCGGTGCAGCAGCTGGGGCAGGGAAATTTGCCTGGTACAATCTGACGTCGGTGTACCAAAAGCAGATTGCCCACAAGTACTTGGCTGTGACACACCTAATTCTACACCTTCATTCCTCTCACTGCAGGTCTCAGAGAGGACTGAAGGTCTAGTGGGGTTGGAAATCTCAGCTGATGAGGAGCAAGGAGAGATCCTCTTTGTTCTTTGGTGTGGGTCTTTTAGATACGCTTGCCAACGAACTGCATGGCAGGTCAACATATGTCTGGTCAAGCATGTGGTACCCAAGCGGGAGATATTTTGGCCACGCGAGATACGCTTGAGACATATGTTGCAAATAGCAGCGGTGCGATCTGATGCACTCGTCTCAAAAAAGGCCCACACCAAAGAACTTTTTGAATAACGCGCAGAGACTGCAGCGCCCTGCACATGTGGAGCTTTGGGGTGTGATGCAGTCAATGTGCTGCCCTTAGGCTGGCCCCTGGAGGGCATCCTGCCTCGTTGGTGATGTGCTGCCGCCTCCTCCTCCTCCTCCTCCTCCTCCTCCTCCTCCTCCTCTCTCCTATCAGGCACCCACGTTGAGTCAGTGACCTCATCATCCCCTCCCTCCTCATCACTGGAGCAAACCTGGCAGTATGCTGCAGCAGGGGGAGCATGACTGCCAGATTGCTGTCCTTCTTGGGCACCCCCTCTGTCCGCGCTCATGTTACTGCCTTCATCGAGCTCAGTATCGTCATCAGAGCCTTCCAAACACTGGGCATCCTCCTGGAGCATGTACCCAACACTGTGGTCAAACAGTTCGAGGGAATCCTCATGAGGACATGGTGGAGCTAGGGAAGGAGTCACTGATGACATTGAGCTGAGGGAAGAGGCCGCTGCTTTGCCAGACAAAGCACCCTGGGCATGGGTGAGAGAGGATGAGGAGGATGAGGACGGCTTGGTCATCCACTCGACCAAGTCTTCCGCATGTTGCGGCTCAACATGGCCAGCTGCCGAAAAAAAGGCCAAGCGTGTCCCATGGCCACGTGCTGATGAGGATGCACCGTCTCCACGACCAGCACTAGACACAGAGCCTGCTTGCCCTCTCTTATTGGCTTGTGACTGTCTGCCTCTCCTTCTTGGCCTTCCAGACATACTAATGGCCTGTAGCTGCACTAAGCTGGGATAGAACACCTGTAATTTTCTTCAAGTAGCTTTATATACTGTAACCAGACAAGCCTGCCTGTCAGTAGGAAGATAAGAGGAACGGATCTAGCTGAACACTGTGAGCAGGACGCACTGTACTAAATGTAAATAGTCTAGCTGCCTGACCGTGGTACTAATAGGATCAAATAGAACACCTGTAATTTTCTTCAGGTAGCTTTATATACTGTAACCAGACAAGCCTGCCTGTCATTAGGAAGATAACAGGAACGGATCTAGCTGTACACTGTGAGCAGGACGCACTGTACTAAATGTAAATAGTCTAGCTGCCTGACCGTGGTACTAATAGGATCAAATAGAACACCTGTAATTTTCTTCAGGTAGCTTTATATACTGTAACCAGACAAGCCTGCCTGTCAGTAGGAAGATAACAGGAACGGATCTAGCTGTACACTGTGAGCAGGACGCACTGTACTAAATGTAAATAGTCTAGCTGCCTGACCGTGGTACTAATAGGATCAAATAGAACACCTGTAATTTTCTTCAGGTAGCTTTATATACTGTAACCAGACAAGCCTGCCTGTCAGTAGGAAGATAACAGGAACGGATCTAGCTGTACACTGTGAGCAGGACGCACTGTACTAAATGTAAATAGTCTAGCTGCCTGACCGTGGTACTAATAGGATCAAATAGAACACCTGTAATTTTCTTCAGGTAGCTTTATATACTGTAACCAGACAAGCCTGCCTGTCAGTAGGAAGATAACAGGAACGGATCTAGCTGTACACTGTGAGCAGGACGCACTGTACTAAATGTAAATAGTCTAGCTGCCTGACCGTGGTACTAATAGGATCAAATAGAACACCTGTAATTTTCTTCAGGTAGCTTTATATACTGTAACCAGACAAGCCTGCCGGTCAGTAGGAATTTAACAGGAACGGATCTAGCTGAACACTGTGAGCAGGACGCACTGCATTAAATGTAAATAGTCTAGATAGAAGATAACAGGAACAGATCTAGCTAAACTGAATACAGTGTATATATATATATGCAACACCTGGGATGCATATATATACACAATACACTGTAAGTGCAGCTAACTGACTGACTGTTCTGCCTAATCTATCTAACTCAAATCAAATGACACTGTCTCTCTCTCTCTCTATCTCTCAGCACACCGGAACACACACTACACAGGGCCGCCGTGCAGGCGGCCTTATATAGTGTGGGGTGTGTACTAAATCCCCTGAGCCATAATTGGCCAAAGCCACCCTGGCTTTGGCCAATTACAGCTCTCTCTACTGACAGCGCTGTGATTGGCCAAGCATGCGGGTCATAGTGCATGCTTGGCCAATCATCAGCCAGCAATGCACTGCGATGCCGCAGTGAATTATGGGCCGTGACGCGCCACACGAATTTAGCGCGAACGGCCCATAACGTTCGCAATTCGGCGAACGATCGAACAGCCGATGTTCGAGTCGAACATGGGTTCGACTCGAACACGAAGCTCATCCCTAGTCACCAGTACAGTATTTGTAAATTGAAATCATATCCCCTCTCAAGCGTCTATTCTCCAGAGAGAATAAGTTCAGTGCTCGCAACCTTTCCTCATAACTAAGATCCTCCAGACCCTTTATTAGCTTTGTTGCCCTTCTTTGTGCTCGCTCCATTTCCAGTACATCCTTCCTGAGGACTGGTGCCCAGAACTAGACACCATACTCCAGGTGCGGCCGGACCAGAGCCTTGTAGAGTGGGAGAATTATTGTTTTATCTCTTGCGTTGATCCCACTGACCACTACACTACACACCACACTGACCACTACACACCACACCAAACTAACCTACCCGATTCCTATACTGACCACTACTCTACACTACACACCACACTGACCACTACACACTAACCACTACACTACAAGCTGACCACTACACACCACACTGATCACTACACACCACACACTGACCACACTACACACCACACACTGACCACTACACACTGACCAGACTACACACCACTAACCACTACACACCACTAACCACTACACTACACACTGACCACTACACTACACACCACTACACTACACTACACATTGACCACACTACACTACACACTGACCAATACACAATGACCACACTACACACTAACCACTACACTACACACCACACTGACCACTACACACCACTACACTACACACTGACCACACTACACACTGAGCACACTACACTACACACTGACTACACTACACTACACACTGACCACACTACACACCACACTGACCACTACACTACACACTGACCACACTACACTACACACTGACCACACTACACACTGACCACTACACTACACACCACACTGACCATTACACACCACTACACTACACACTGACCACTACACACTGACCACACTACACTACACACTGACCACACTACACACTGACCACACTACACTACACTACACACTGACCACACTAGACTACACACCACACTGACCACTACACTACACACTGACCACTACACAATACACTACCCTATACACTAACTTTCTGGCTGTTCCCTCTCACCATACCATATCTTCACCCCCCGGGCCGAGTGAGTGTCTTACCTTTTTTTCTTCCATCTGCTCTGCCTCTGCACCGTCGACTGTCACACTGCCTGCCCCAGCGGGGACATGATGATCAGTGACCCGGGCCAGAGAGGAGGAGAAGACAGCGACCGCAGACTGCCTGCCGCGACGGGGACATGATTGGTGACCCGGGCTGGAGAGGAGGAGCAGGAGAAGATGGCGGCCACAGCGAAGGCCAGCTCCGCTCCCCGCGATTGAGGACAGGCCAGCCACACCTGCCGTACATGACCCCTTTCGCCCAATCACAGGGAGCCAGGGGCCGGCCTGAGAATTAACATGGCGGCCGGAGCGCGGGGTCACAGAAAATAGAATTTAGATGTATGCCACTGTGTGGGGGAATATTTTCTTGGTACACTTTGGGCCCCTTAATACCAATTGAGCATCGTTTAAACGCCATGGCCTACCTGAGTATTGTTGTTGACCATATCCATCCCTTTATGACTACAGTGTACCCATCTTCTGAAGGCTACTTCGAGCAGGATAATGTACCATGTCACAAAGCTCAAATCATCTCAAACTGGTTTCTTGAACATGACAATGAGTTCACTGTACTCCAATGGCCTCCACAGTCACCAGATCTCAATCCAATAGAACATCTTTAGGATATGGTGAAATGAGAGATTCGCATCATGGATGTGCAGGCGATAAATTTGCAGCAACTGTGTGATGTTATCGTGTCAATATGGACCAAAATCTCTGAGGAATGTTTTCCAACACCTTGTTGAATCTATGCCACAAAGAATGAAGGCAGTTCTGGGGGGGGTCCAGCCCGGTATTAGCAAGATGTATCCAATAAAGTGGCCGGTGAGTATATGTCCTCAGTCCCCATTGAATGTACTTGCTGCCCATTTCCTCTGTCATTTACACCCATTATAGCCTATGGAATCAAAGTTCGCATGAGCCAAATTAAAGAGGATGTTGGCTGCACTTCCTTTCTAGTTGGGGCAGTGTACAGCTGCCTCTGGTCCTGAGGTTTGACCATTTTTACTCTTTAAGGATATGAATGTATGAATGATCATATAAAGTAAATCTTCCAAAAATATATTTCAAGTTTCTGTTGATCTTTAAAAGAGTATTCAAATTTCAACAACACTGGCATTTTCTTCCCTTTAAAAAAAAGCTTTACATTTTACTGTGAAAAATCATATTGTTTTTATTAACAGAATGAAAAAGTTGCTCATAATAAAGAAACCTTTATTACTTTAACCTGAAGTTTCCACTACATGAAAAATCTTTATTAAAGTATTGGAAAGAAGTCATCAACAGGACGGATGGTTTTAAGTTACTGAAGGTTGTAGCCTATGAACAACTGGAGAGATAAAAGAGGACAAGAGATGCTGAACGCTGAGTAGGAAGTATCAGCTTTTCAAATATAAATTTGAAGCAGGGGATTATCAGTGGGAAGAGACTATGGAATTTCCTGAGAGATGATTTGGGTTTTTCTTTAAAAACACTTTGAACAGATGATTTGTCTTTGGGGAGAAGCACCAGCAGATACACTAGACACTGGCTGTTGTCAAAATGAGTCACAGATGGACAAAATAAAATATACTTGGGAAATATTCAATCACAAAAGGCTAAATAGAAATAATTTATTAATTTTGTTTTTTTTTTAATTTTTGTACCCTTTATTAGACATTTTTTTTTTCCTTTTTTTTTTCTACAAAACAATTACACATAAACACTTTACAACCACCAACAATTACAGTTATGCCCTGTACACACGGTCGGTTTTTCCAATGGAAAAAGTGCGATCGGATTGTGTTGTTGGAAATTCCGATGGTGTGTGGGCTCCATCGGACTTTTTCTGTCGGAATTTCCGATATAAAAGGAATATAAAATTTTCCGACAACAAAATCCGATCGTTTAAATTCTGATCGTGTGTACACAAATCCGACGCACAAAGTGCCACGCATGCTCAGAATAAGTTTAGAGAAAGCTATTGGCTACTGCCCCATTTATAGTCCCAATGTACGTGTTTTCCGTCACCGCGTTCAGAACGATCGGATTTTCCGACAACTTTGTGCGACCATGTGTATGCAAGACAAGTTTTGCCCAAAATCCGTCGGAAAAAATCCAATGGATTTTGTTGTCCGATCGTGTGTACAGGGCATTACAGTTTTGATTGTCTCCACCTATCATAATAATTCCCATACACCCCTAGTGCATTATAAAATATATATATATATATATATATATATATATATATATATATATATATACACACACACACACACACACACACACACACATACCTTGTGTATATACATATACATGTATATATATATATATATATATATATATATATATATACATACACATATATAATACATATACACATACACACACATACATACATACACACTATATCTCACACACATACACTATACACACACTCAAAAGAAAAAACAAATACAATTTTGTTTTACCATCATTGTGCAGAACGTGTTGCAACGGTGTTGATAGTTAAAAGGCAAATCTGGAATTTTATGAAACTACATATAAAACATGGATTAAATTGTAGAATTTAATGTTTTTCTTCAGCAGTGCCCACATACTACATGAAACTATGTAAAAAAAATGTTATACAGGCATACCCCACTTTTAAGTACACAATGGGGTTTTTTTACTAAAGCTGGAAAGTGCAAAATCAGGCTCACTTCTGCATAGAAACCAATGAGCTTCTAACCCCAGCTTGTTCAATTAAGTTTTGGTAATAAATAAAACCTAGAATCTCATTGGTTACTATGCAGAAGTGAGCCTGATTTTGCACTTTCCAGCTTTAGCAAATAAACCCCATTGTGTACTTAAAAGTGGGGTATGCCTGTAGGTTCCATCGGCCCACTATTATTAAACAGGAACATGTTCTGCTCTGGTTTAGCCAGATTCACATTAACCCAACATCTGAAATGAGTGCCATTGACCCTCTACCCCAAATATATCCCTATTGGGTTACCTTTCTTAGTAGTGGGGTTTGCATGGCCAATTGACCCTGAGAGCTCTACCAATGATAGAATAGCTATCAGTAGGAACACCCTTTCGAAGCCAAGACAAAAGGGGTCTCATGCTCTAGGCTTGTTATTGGCAAATTGGTTTAAAAACCACATTCTATAAAAAGTATAAAGCCAAAATCAGAAGACCACCCAGAGGTGTGGGGGGCTAGATTCTCCCTCCCTTTATTTTTTCTCTCCTATTTTAAATTAAAAGAAAAAAGGTGATGCGGTTACTGCACACCATAGTGTATGAGGCAACAAGCTTCTATTCAGTTGGTCTGCCTGACTTTGTCAAACCAGGCCATTATATTGGCTTAGGTCTTCTCTGAAGGATTGCTCAGATGTTTCTTTTATGGATGGTGTTAAAGCCTTTGCCATTGTACTTCAGTCCCCCAGTTTGATCATAATGTTGCCAATGCTATGTGTGACCTCTGTACTGTAATATCTTGTTAAATAAAGAACAAAAGAAAAAAAAAGCCGGAGAGCACTGTGGCATCATGGATTAAATATGGCTATAAATGTTCTGACACTTACCAGCCATTAAAGGAGGGTGAACCCTCAAAGCAACCCAAACACATTTTTTTAACCTACATGTCAGCTCCACCTGTATTGCATCTGCTTCCATTTCCTGTAGGGCCAGTTCACACCAGAACGCAGCCCGGGAAAGGTGCGTCCCATGCACATTTTCCGTACCAAATGCACAGCTTTTCCAATCTGCTGCAGGTGGCAATACATTGTTAACGGCACACCCCAAACACAGAGTGCAAATGCAGTGCGTTTGCAGGCACCAGATTGCATGGTAATGCAGTGCCATGCGATTTGGTGTGGCGCTTTTTTCAAAAGTAGCACATACACTACTTTCTGACTTTTTGTGTGATCCAATGTTATTTCAGCCCATTAAAATGAATGGCCTAGAAATCACTCTGCGGGAGAATGCACAGGAATGCACATTGTGTTCCTGTGCGATTGTAATGTAAACTGGCCCATAAAGTTAGCATAAGAGCCTAGCTCAGAACTGTCCCCGATTTCAAGGGACTGTCCCTGATTTGGAACAAGTCGCTCTTTACTCCTCATTTGTCCCTCATTTTGCTCTGATCTATATAATTGTAAATAAAATACACTATTTATCTTTCACAAAGTGTTTCCCAGTGCTAAACCTCTCATCCAATTTCTAAATTTCTGCATTTGTAAGTTCCAAAAGCCAGTATAAAGGAATAGTAGTGGTAAAAAAGCACTTAGTATGTGACACTTTTGGTTAGGGGCATGTGTGCGCGACACCAGAAACCTGGCTGTGCTGTGGGTAAACACAGCAGATATTGATCACCGGGTGCTGGATAATGGACTACCGCCGGCACCTGCCGATCATCATGAATTCACACAGGACAGGGCTCTGCCTATGTAAACAAGGCAAAGCCCTGTTCTGTCAGTGGGGAAGTAATAGATTTTATTTCCTCGCAAAGTAGGGAATAAAATCTGTTATTTACTTTAGTGAAAGCACCACACAAAGTACACATAAACACTGGCTAGGCACACATTTAACCCTCTAATTGTCCTAGCTGTTTAACCCCTTCCTGACCAGTGTCATTAGTACAGTGACAGTGCATATTTTTTAGCACTGATCACTGTATTAATGTCACTGTTTCCCAAAAAGTGTCAAAAGTGTCAACATAAAAAGGCTTGGACGTCCACGGAAGACAACAGTGGTGGATGACTGCAGGATCCTCTCTATGGTAAAGAAAAACCCATTCACAACATCCAGATAAGTGAAGCACACTCTCCAGGAGGTGGGCGTATCATTGTCAAAGTCTACAACCAAGAGAAGACTTCATGAGAGCAAATACAGAGGAATAGAAAAGCCAGATTAGAATTTGCCAAAAAGCATCTAAAAAAGCCAGACCAGTTCTTGAAAAGCATTCTTTGGGCAGATAAAACTAAGATTAATCTGTACCAGAATGACGGGAAGAAAAAAGTGTGGAGAAGGCACCGGACAGCTCATGATCCAAAGCACACAATGCCATCTGTAAAACATGGTGGAACTTGCAGTGTGATGGCAAGGGCATGCATGGCTTCCAGTGGCACTGGGTCATTGGTGTTTATTGATGATGTGACAGAAGACAGAAGCAGTCTGATGAATTCTGCAGTGTTTAGAGACATACTGTCAGCCCAGATTCAGCCAGATGCAGCAAAGTTGATTGGACGGCGTTTCACAGTACAGATGGAAATCATCCAAAACACACTGCAAAAGCAACCCAGGAGCTTTTAAAGGGAAAGAAGTGGAATATTCTGCAATGGCCGAGTCAATCACCTGATCTCAACCCAATTGAGCATGCATTTCACTTGCTGAAGGCAAAACTAAAGACCCACAAACAAAGAACAACTGAAGACAGCTGCAGTTAGAGTCTGGCAAAGCATCAGAAAGGAGAAAACCCAGTCTTTGGTAATGTCCATGGGTTCCAGACTTCAGGCAGACATTGCCAGTAAATGATTCTCAACAAAGTATTAAAAATCAACATTTTATTTATGATTATATTAATTTGTCCAATTACATTTGAGCCCCTGAAAATAGAGGGGGGGACTGTGTATAAAAATGGTTGCAGTTCCTAAAATTTGTACTTGATATTTATGTTCAACCCCTTGAATTAAAGCTGAAAGTCTGCACTTCAAATTAATTTGGATTGATTTGTTATAATTTTATTCTGGTGGCATAAATTGTATGAAAATTGTGTCTGTGTCCAAATACAGTTGTGCTCATAAGTTTACATATCCTGGAGCATTTATGATTTCTTGGCCATTTCAAATGTGCAGTTCATGCAAGACAGCCTGAGAATTTACAGGAACTGGAGGCTTTTTGCCAAGGGGAACGGGCAGCTTTACCATCTGAGAAGATAAAGAGCCTCATCCACAAATACCACAAAAGACTTCAAGCTGTCATTGATGTTAAAGGGGGCAATACACGGTATTAAGAACTGGGGTATGTAAACTTTTGATCAGGGTCATTTCGGTAGTTTCCGTTGTGATCATGATTTAAAAAGAGTAAACACAGTTGATTGATAATTAATGGCTTCAGCCAAACACTAACCATGAGTGAAAGAAAAGTTTTCGTGTTATCATTCATATTCTCTGAAAAATGACCAAGAAATCATAAATTCTGCCAGGGTATGTAAACTTATGAGCACAACTGTATATATGGACCTAACTGTATATCCCATAGTTTGTAGACGCTATAACTTTTGCGCAAACCAATCAATTTACGGTTATTAGGATTTTTTTTTTTTACCAAAAATATGTAGCAGAATAATCACTGGCCTAAATTTATGAAGAAATTAGATTTTTTTCAATTTTTTTTTATTGGATATGTTTCATAGCAAAAAGTAAAAAATATTGTTTTTTTTCTAAATTGTTGGTCTTTTTTTTGTTTACAGTGCAAGAAATCAACATAGTGGTGATCAAATACCACCAAAAGAAAGCTCTATTTGTGGGAAAAAAAGGACACACATTTTATTCGGGTACAGTGTCGCACGACCATGCAATTGTTAGTAAACTAACGTAGTGCTGTTTAACAAAAATGTCCTGGTCATGAAGGGGGATAAATGTGTGGTTAATTAATCATTTTTTTGTATAATTCTCCTTCAAGGAGGCGTGGCACGGGGGTGTCCTATGCCTACATACATTTGCTAATGGTGTCCCTCATTCCCATCTGAAAATGTTGGGGAGGTATGCAAGTCAGTGATCCCCGGTTCAAATGTATTGTAGGCATGATGTTTACCTGTCAAAGCCTTGCTTGTATAGACATCCTAAAGCTCTAATGCCCCGTACACACGGTCGGATTTTCCGACGGAAAATGTGTGATAGGACCTTGTCAGAAATTCCGACCGTGTGTGGGCTCCATCACACATTTTCCATCAAAATTTCCGACACACAAAGTTTGAGAGCTTGCTATAAAATTTTCCGACAACAAAATCCGTTGTCAGAAATTCTGATCGTGTGTACACAAATCCGACGCACAAAGTGCCACGCATGCTCAGAATAAATTAAGAGACGAAAGCTATTGGCTACTGCCCCGTTTATAGTCCCGACGTACGTGTTTTACGTCACCGCCTTCAGAACGATCGATCAATTTTCCGACAACTTTGTGTGATCGTGTGTATGCAAGACAAGTTTGAGCCAACATCCATCGGAAAAAATCCATGGATTTTGTTGTCGGAATGTCCGATCAATGTCCGACCGTGTGTACAGGGCATAAGACTGTCTAAGCAGTCCCAGTGCTGTCACTCAAGTGACACTCTATTGTACTTCCCCATGCCTTGCTCCCCTGGCTGCTACAGTACATAAAAAGTTAACTAGTTGCGACCAGCTGCTGTTATACGGCGGCAGGTTGGCTCCCCTGTGCGAATCGCCATAGTTGTATGGTGGGCACTTTAAGGGCTATAGGGGGCGCCCGCGGCGTGACCCTGGAGCCAATGCACATGGCTGGCGGCCGCGATGTCCGCCGGCCACCAGCGATCGTTTCTCAGAGAGCCAGAACGGGGATCTGTCAATGTAAACAGACAGATCCCCATTCTGACAGGGGAGTAGAGAGAGATCTGCTGTTCCTAGTGATCAGGAACAGCGATCTCTCTCCTCTCTCTCCTCCTTCAGTCACTACACTCCCCCCACAGTTAGAAAACACCTCTCTAGGGAACACTTAACATCTTAATTGCCCCCTAGTGTTAACCCCTTCCCTGCCAGTGACATTTATACAGTAATCGGTGGCTATTTTTAGCTCTGATCGCTATATAATTGTCAATGGTCTCTAAGAAAGTGCCAAAAGTGTCCGATCTGTCCGGTGCAATGTCGCAGTCCCGCTAAAAATCTCTGATCACCGCCATTACTAATAAAAGAAAAAATAATTAATTAATATTCCATAAATATATCCCCTATTTTGTAGATGCTATAACTTTTGTGCAAACCAATCAATATACACTTTTTGCAATTTTTTTTTACCAAAAAATATGTAGAATACATATTGGCCTAAACTGATGAAGAAATTTTTTTTTTCTTTTTTGGGGGGTATTTATTATAGCAAAAAGTAAAAAATATTGTTTGTTTTTTTTTCCAAATTATCACTCTCTTTGTGTTTATAGCGTAAAAAATAAAAACCACAAAGGTGATCAAATACCACCAAAAGAAAGCTCTATTTGTGGGAAGAAAAAAGGACCTCAATTTTGTTTGGGTACAATGTCGCATGACCGCACAATTGGCAGTTAAAGACGATGCAGTGCCGTATCGCAAAAAATGGCCTGGTCATTAAGGAGGAAAATCTACCGGTCCTTAAGCGGTTAAACAGTGGTTCCAGGGAAAAGGTGAAAGCATTTGGTAAGCTACGAATTTTATCCAGTAAACAACATAACTGTGCTTAAATCAGAAAAGGTCACACCAATAATATTTCTCTGCTGCAGGACAATATCCTGGGACAGAATTCTGTGTATGTACATTCTTTGAAGTATCTGCAATTCTGTTCAAGTCCATGCATTTGGTAGCAATGATGTTGTGGACTGTGTATGTTACAGTGGCATAGAACTGGAGTGTGTAGGTCTAAAACGTGACCTTTAATAAGTGTCAGCAGTCTTCCTAACATTGGGAACTTTACCTTTCCGGTTTCATAGTGTAGTCATATTTGCACTGCGAACAAAGAACAGTTCGAGGTTGTAGTTCACCATCTAGTGGACAAACTGTAATCATACACCTAACTGTGTTAAGCAACATGTCATAATTATTGCACTGCATATTTGGCCTCAGTCACTGAATGTTAAAATATGTTTGCATGTCTTACTTTGAAATATTTTTAATTCCTTTTTTCCCCATTTAAATTATATTCACTAAAATCTTAGCATTACACTTACATCATTTTTTTGTACATGCAAAATGGATGCACAAATGTATGTGCAAATGTGTGCTCTTGCAAATAAATGCACATGCATCATGTGCATTTTTGTAGTTGAGTCATTAGTTTGTTTCAGGTGCTAAAGGGAATTTGTAAGTGCAAAAAAAAAGTAGCAGCTGGAGATAAAGGAAGTTAAAGGGTAACTCCAATTTAGTGGGAAAAATATAGCAAATGGAAAAAAAATAATATAAAGTATACAATTGCGACACAAGTCGTATTATTAAACCTTAGCATACTGCGCTAAATATCTCATTCCCCTTTAATTAATGATTTGATGTTGCTGTATTCAACTACAAATACCTATGCCACATGTCTGTGTTGCTCACAGGTTGCATAAATCACCCCTACAATGTATACATATCAACCAAAACAAATCACTCTTTTTACATATAAAGTACTACAGTGCATATACAAGTCATAGTGTAATTAAATGTTATTAAAAATTACCTTTTTTCTTTTCAATCCGCAGCGCTGTCATTTTATGTGAAATGCAATGCAATTTGGCAAACTGGAAGCGTTCTGCACACAGATGGTGTACAGAACGCCTGCAGAAATTTAATTTCTTGCTTCTGTGATTGGTTCACTGATTTTCCCAGAAGTCTACATTAAGATACAAGTTAGATTTCTGGCATCCTCTGCAACAAAAATGTAATTTTGGTGGGTGACATGCTCCCAAAGGAAAATCATATATAAATTGATGCAGACCTTGCCACTTTCCTCATTGGATCCATGCAAGTGCAGCAGCCGATTATTATGAAACCACTCCCATTTGCATTTACTTTCATAATGGACACATACAAACAGCTATTTCTTCAGAATACCAAAAGGTAGGAATCTGCAACAAAGTTTATTAAAAAATGTTTTTTTTTTCTCAACAAAAGTGGAGTTACTCTTTAGGAATAGCCAGGTGGCTCAATCTGTTTCCCAGCAAGTTAATTTCACTATTAAATTAAATTACCTTGAATATTTTTGTTATATTCCCAGATGAAACAAGGAGGGCAATGCAGCATGGACACACATTCTTCATATGCAAAATGTTAGACTCTTTTAGAATAAAAAACATGAAAACAAATTGTATTTTTTTTTTTTTACTATTGTTTCCATCATTTTCTTTCCAAATGACCATGCATTCTGTCATTCTAGCACATGAAAGTGTGTAAAACAGCCCCGTTTTCGTGGCAAGTTGTTGCCAGTGGAATGTGCACAACTTTGTGTTATATCGCTGCATGCCAGTACCATTAGGTTAGGCTAGAAATCATGCAAAATTTTTAATACATACAAAATGTATGTAGTTTAATTAATAAATTAGGAGGATTAACTGCTTGATGACAAGGAGCAGATTATACATTAGGGATCAAGACTTGTTATCTGCTCTTGTCTATTTCTTACATGTTCAAGACCTAGCAAGCAAGTTCTGTTTAGATGTATGTTTTTCAGAAATCATGATTCTATATATAAAAATGTATATATATATATATATATATATATATATATATATATATATATATATATAAATGCTGCAACCATATGCCATTATTCTTCTATATATTGGGTTGCCGGTGTTCTGCCGAGAAAGTTACGCTCGGCGGATAAGTTCCCCCCTCTACTGCGCAGGTGCTGCGCCTGCGCAGTAGGATCCGGCGGAAATAGCCTAAGTGAAAATCAGCTGTACACGGCGCCTGTAAGAGGGCCCCTCGCGTGCTCGCTTCGCTCGCCACGCTTTGGGCACGGCCTCGCTTCGCTTGGCTCTTTTAGATTCCCCCTCTAGGTCCACTTGGATGGTGGGGAAGGAACCTGGACCTAGGGCGCAGGCGCCGTGTACAGCTGATTAAAGCGTTTGAGCTTCGGCTATCTCCGGCGGCTGACAGTAGTTCGTACTGCGCAGGCGCTGCGCCTGCGCAGTACAGGGGGGAACTTATCCGCCGAGGGAACTTTCTCGGCAAGACACCGGCACTTTGTTTACATTCAGGCATGCTATCTACCTTGTTTGTTTTGAAATATACAGGTATATTATACATAAATTATATCATACTGTGTTATAATATATAATTTTAGTACAGCTCCTGCAGTGTATTATATTATAACAGTCTCCAGCACACTTTTAAGCTAGCCTGCAAAAAAAACAAAAAAACAAAACTAACTAATCAGCATACATTTACAAATACATGTGGAAGCCACATTGCCATGTCAAGACACCTCTGGTAAATGTGATCCCTGACTCTGAACTGAGTTTCCCAACTATGGAAACACATGTAGCAAAGCAAATGTTTTCAAACTGCAGTGTGGCTTTCATACGTATTTGCAAATGTATGCAACGAAGTAAACTGAATATTTGAAACAGACTAGTTGGTGTTTAACCACTTGGCCAATGTGCTATAGCTGATATACGTCTCTCCAGTTCTGGGATAGCGTCCCGGGATGTCCTCCTGTAAACGTGTTCCCTGCACGCCCCCTGGAGTGCGCATTGGGAAGTGTCTCCAATCGCTGTGTCCCTTGGGCACAGCGGATCACAGATCGCGTAAAAGAACCAATCACAGCGGCCCTTTACCCTGTGATCAGCTGTGTCCAATCACAGCTGGTCGCATGTGAACAGTGTTACCATGTTATCGGCTCTCTTCTCCTCAAACCGAGACTGTGTATGAGGAAAGGAGAGCCAATCTGACAGGGCACAGTGAGTACAGCATTTACATAATCCGGGCACTGATCATCAGTGCAGTCCCATCAGTAAATACCCCCAAAAGAAAGCTCTATCTGTCTAGAAAAAAATGATAAAAATTTAATTTGGGTACAGTGTTGCATGACCACGTAATTGTCATTCAAAGTGTGACAGCGCTGAAAGCTGAAAATTGGCCTGGACAAGAAGGGGGTGAAAGTGACCAGTTAAATAGAGAGTTAGATAAAGATAGCTACTTCTTTATAGTAGTATTATTTGCAGTTATGGTGGGAGTTTTTCTGTTTTTTTTTTTTCTTTTTATTTGCAATCGTTTTGTTCAATGTATCAAGCTGCTTGCAACAATTCATCAACAAATGTTTACATATTTTGGCAATATTCCAACAAAAATGTTTTTTGTTTTTTTTTTTTCGCCCTTTTATCAAACATTTAGCTGGTTATGTTTATTATTTTGTTAGGTTATCTGTATTCTCTCAGTTTGACTAACTTTCCCATTTACTGCGACCTCAACATCACAATTTTCCATTTATAAATTTGCTGAAGAAAAATTTAATGAAATAGTTTTGCCGCAAGATAAAAGCAAGTTTTACAATCTTTATAATGAGTTCCCCTAATAAGGAAAAAGGCTGGATATTTGGATTTTATCCACAGGAGGGAGCTCTTTTATTATTATCAAAAGCCAGAACTTGATGTAGAAAAGATAATACAAACCTATTGGCTGTGCAAGTACTTAGAATTCCAGTTTATTAGGAATTGCGCTTCCTTTGTCCTTACAAATCCCATTTCTAACTGTATTTCTATTTTAGAAAAAATACACACATTGGTATATATAATTTTCCTTTTTTTACTACTTACACATGAAGAAGAAGACAAAAACTGCAAGTGCTCATTCACACTACCTGCACTGCGGTAACCCACGGTAAAATGTGCAGTTTAAGGTTGGGTTCACACTGGAGAACACAGGGGCTCACAGCAGGAGTCCGGTGCGTCTCCATGCACAGTTTCAGATTTGATTTCAGCCCAAATTTTTGCCTGAATTCGGACCTGAAACGGACCAAATGATGCACAGGACTTCTGTGCAATTCACACCGGTGCCGCTGCAGAGATGTGTGAACCGGCTCCATAGAGAACCAGTCACACTCTCCTGCTATGTCAATTGTATGCGGGGGAAAACCTGAATCCAATTCGCACTGGTGTGAACCCAGCCTCAGTCTCTGCAATCCCATTTTTTGTTGATGACACCTCCAACACACATCATGAACACACTTGCATAGCTATGCACCATAACACATGATGTTTGCTGTGGTGTGCTGCAAAAAAAAAAAAAAAAACACAGTATGAATTTTCTTTTTCATGCAATAAAATACATTGGATTTATTATGCTGTACTGAAAAACGTAAACCATTAAACCTAAATCCACTGCAAAAATGCACGTGAACAGGCAGCAGCTTCAGCTGCCCACAGTTAAAATGGATGCCGGCACATACAGAATCACAGTATGCATACCTCCCAACGTTTTGAGATGGGAATGAGGGACACCTACTAGAAAATGTATGTGGGCATAGGACACGCCCCTGCCACGCCCCTTAAAGGGGACATAACCAAAAAAAAGGGTAAAATAAATCCACAAGTGATTTTTTTTACCACCAATATTCCTTTATATTAGCTTTTAAAATTGACAAATGCAGCAATTTAGAATTTGGATGAAGAGTTTAGCACTGGCAAACACTTTTTGAAAGATAAAAAGTCCTTTTTTATATACAACTATATAGATCAGACCAAAATGAGGGACAAATGAGGAGGAAAGAGGGACAGAGGGACATTGTTCCAAATCAGGGACAGTCCCTCGAAATCAGGGACAGTTGGGAGCTATGCAGTATATACAAAATAATATGCAAAGTGGTTGGAGGGAAGCTTCAGAATGGCAAAGATGTTTTTATTACAAATTATGTGAGCAGACTGCAGTTACTCTTTCAGTACTCTGCAGTTTTACGTCGGCTGTTTTGAAGGAGGATATCATTGTTATGGCAGCAGCTAGCTGACATAACCCCAGTATCCTCTTCTTCAGTGGGCGGTCCGCTACAAGATAAAAGTGGTCTCTGTGACGGATTTGCCGCAAGATCACTTTTATTGGTGGCGGAAGGGGGCAGCCCTCCCGCCACACTCCGGTGCCTTCCCTTGCTTACCGGAGCCATCGGCAGCGGCGGAGGCAATGGCGTGTTGTCTTCTGTTAGGTATGGAGATGAGTGAGGAGAAGATGGCCCCACCCATCTCCATCCAATTGCTGGACGGAAGTGACATAAAAACGTTTTAAATTACATTTTTTTTTATTGCATTTTAGTGTAAATATGAGATCTGAGGTCTTTTTGACACCAGATCTCATATTTAAGAGGACCTGTCATGCTTTTTTTCTATTACAAGGGATATTTACATTCCTTGTAATAGGAATAAAATTGACATTTTTTTTTTTAAACTGTGTAAAAATAAAAAAATAAAAGGTAAAATAAATAAGAAAAAAAAAATTTAAACGTGCCCCGTCCTGACGAGCTTGCATGCAGAAGTGAACGCATACGTGAGTAGCGTCCGCATATGAAAACGGTGTTCAAGCCACACATGTGAGGTATCGCCGCGATTGGTAGAGCAAGAGCAATAATTCTAGCCCTAGATCTCCTCTGTAACTCAAAACATGCAACCTGTAGAATTTTTTAAACATCACCCATGGAGATTTTTAAGGGTAAAAGTTTGTCGCCATTCCACGAGCGGGTGCAATTTTGAAGTATGACATGTTGGGTATCAATTTACTTGGCGTAACATTATCTTTTACAATATTTAAAAAGATGGGCTCACTTTACTGTTGTCTTATTTTTTAATTCAAAAAAGTGTATTTTTTCCAAAAAAAAAGTGCACTTGTAAGACCGCTGCGCAAATATGGTGTGACAGAAAGTATTGCAACGACCGCCATTTTATTCTCTAGGGTGTTAGAAAAAATGTATAATGTGTGGGGGTTCTAAGTAATTTTCTAGCAAAAAAAATGCTTTTAACTTGTAAACAACAAATCTCAGAAAGAGGCTCGGTCCTTAAGTGGTTTATGTAGGGAATGCATTAAGGTTAAAACGGTTTAGGTTTAGAACCACTTTAATACTGTTGGTGTTTTATTCATAAGAGGTTTTTGCTTGATGGTTGCAGCTAATTGTAAAAACGTGCATGAGATTTTATTTATTAATAGCATTAAAATACATTACAGCTCATTCATTTTGAATTGGCTGTCTAACAAAGAGCACTGCAACGCAGCTCAATGCACAAAAGCTGCCGCACATTGCATTCTGGTGTGAATAAGCCCCTTAATGCTTTTCCCATATTGATTTTCGTTTAATGTATAAGGTTAAGCCCATATCATTCAGACTTGACCTTTACTGCAAATGTCAGGCAGTCCGATCTACATGTGGTGCGGTTTGTTTACAGAGCGGCTACATTTTTAATGAAAAAAATCCAGCCTCCCCCTCTCCCTAGCTCTTAACTTAATCTAAGTTAAAACCTCCCAGTTAGATGCGTTTTTGGGTTTTTTTTGGTGTTTGGATTTCCCCCCGAAGCCCCTTTGGAAATGAATGGGAAATGAATGGTCACAGGCATAACAACATGCAACGATGCATCAAACGTATCACACATAGGTGTAGACAGGCCCTAATGCCAAATTGATCACCGCCTGTTCTTAAAGCTGGTGTACTTGGATCTCGGGTCTACATTTGGATGCATGTGAAATGCAATGTTTAATTTGACCTGAAACTTGTAAAGCAATGTACAAATTTAAAATGACTCACAAAATCAAAAACATTAAAACAGAAGTAACCCCAAAAGAATCTTCACATCCAAGACATACACTATATTGTCAAAAGTATTGGGACGCCTGCCTTTACACACACATGAACTTTAATGGCATCTCAGTCTTAACCCTCGTACACACGATCGGACTTTCTGACAACAAAACCGTGGAATTTTGTCCGAAGGATGTTGGCTCAAACTTGTCTTGCATACACACGGTCACACAAATGTTGGCCAACAATTATGAACATAGTGACGTACTACGTGGTTTTTCAGCTCTTTAGCGCCACCCTTTGGGCTCCCTCGGCTAATTTCGTGTTAGTAAAAGTTTGGTAAGTGTTGATTCGCGCTTTTCTTTTCGTGTTTTTCATTTATCGCTTTTCATTTCGTGCTTCTCAGTTTCTGAATGGCTGTTCGTCAACCAGACATGTTGCGGAATCGGAGGAGATAACGTGTTATTTATTCTTTGCCTTGGAGTTATTGCTTTGACATTATTTTTTTGGTTGAATCATGATTTAATTTGGTAAATTTTCTATATTTTGCATGTCTATTTTTTTTTAAATGCACAATAAAATAATTCTGTAGAATAATACTTGGCTATGTGTTTTACTTCAAATGACAGTTTGGGAGTAGGCAGTTACATTTTAAAAATACAATGTAAAATTAACAAGCAACACCAACATAGTTGTATCTTTGATCTTAAAAACTACGGGATAATGGTGTTGTGGTAACTTGCACAAATTTAAAAAAAAAATAATAATAACATTATTCTTGATATCACAAGAAAAAAGCCTTTGAAAATTCATTTGCAATAACTCCATCAGTATCACCAGCAAAGCAGCTTCATTATTATCTCATTAAGGAAGAAAAGAATGTGCGCTGCATTTGGAGATTTCATAATTTGCCGCGTCACGAATGTTAATTCTCCATTACAAATGCTAGTTTACAAGACCGACCGCTTCTGTTTCCGAGCATGCATGTTTGTAATTTGGACTTTTGTCCGACAGACTTGTGTACACGCGCTCGGAAAGTCCAACAACACACATTTGTTGGCGGAAAATTTGAGAACATGCTAGCCAACATTTGTTGGTGGAAAGTCCAACAAATGTCCGATGGAGCATACACATGGTTGGACTTACCGCCAACAAGCTCACATCAAACATTTCCCGTCTGGAAATCTGATCATGTGTACAGGGCATTAGTCTGTAGGGTTCAATATTGAGTTGTCCCACCCTTTGCAGCTATAACAGCTTCAACTCTTCTGGAAGGCTGTCCACAAGGTTTAGAAGTGTGTCTATGGGAATGTTTGACCATTCTTCTAGAAGGGCATTTGTGAGGTCAGGCACTGATGTTGGATGAGAAGGCCTGGCTCGCAGTCTCCACTCTAATTCATCCCAAAGGTGTTCTATCGGGTTGAGGTCAGGACTTTGTGCAGGCCAGTCAAGTTCTTCCACCCCAAACTCGCTCATCCATGTCTTTATGGACCTTGCTTTGTGCACTGGTCCAAATCATTTGGTGGAGGGGGGATTATGGTCTGGGGTTTTTTTTGGGGGGTTGAGCTTGGCCCCTTAGTTCCAGTGAAGGGAACTCTTAAGGCGTCAGCATACCAAGACATTTTGGACAATTTCATGGTCCCAATTTTGTGGGAACAGTTTGGGAATGGCTCCTTCCTGTTCCAACATGACTGCACACCAGTGCACAAACAAGGTCCATAAAGATATGGATGAGCGAGTTTGGGATGGAGGAACATGACTGGCCTGCACAGAGTCCTGACCTCAACCTGATAGAACACCTTTGAGATGAATTTGTGTGGAGACTGCGAGCCAGGCCTTCTTGTCCAATATCAATTGGGCTTCTGCGCTTCTTGAAGAATGGTCAAACAGTGGAAAAAAGTGGAAAAAGAGTGGGAAATATAAAAGATCCTTCGGGTGGCTTTACTCAACCCGATTCTACAAATGGGCATTGGGACAGGTAAATCTAATGGGATTGATTTACTAAATGCAAATAGGCTGTTCTCTTTGCAAAGGAATGTTCCCTTCTCTTAGTGAATGTGGTGAAATTTCATTTGCAAATAATACCTAATCGTGTGCAAGAAAAATACAAGAAATTGTATTTTTGCTTGCAAACGATTGGATGATGGAAGTCAGCAGAGTTTAACTTTTTTTCACTAAGCTAAGGGTAAATTCCCTTGCAAAGTGAACAGCCTATTTGCCTTTAGTAAACCAACCCTAATGTGTCTTGTTTTACAGGTGCATTGGCTTTTTATTTTTGAATTTAGTGACAAAACGTTTTAATCATGTACTAACTTTGGTTTTCTACGCTTTATGATCAAATAAAAGCAGCAAGTTCTAATAATAAAAGCAGCTCAAAAGCTTTGAAAGGCTAATGTATATAGGCTTTTGAGATCAGAAACAAAACATCTATGTAAAATGTCATATACTATAAGTGTAATGTGAAATGCTGATTTAAAAATAATTTTATATTTTTAAAACTTCAATCTCTCATTAAAATAATTATCATTGCAAAAATACTTGATGATCCTTCCATGAAGGTCCTTGTTCAGGAAATTCCTGTTATAGGGTGACGACACTCTGTCTCTGATGTCACCCTGTCACATGGGTATCCAATGGAGATTTCAATGGCTGGTTCAACACACATTACATGGAAATGGTCCACTATTGTTATCATCAGGACACTCGTGAGAAAACAAGTATTTAAAGTGGAACTTCACCCAAATGGGGAAGTTCCGCTTGTTTGCATCCTCTCCCTCTCTGCTGCCTCATTTGGCACTTTTGGTGGGGGGGGAGGGGGTACCTGGTTTTGACAGGTACCCGCTCCTACTTCCAGTCATTAAACTGTGGTGAAAGGAGGGGGGCTGTACTTCCGACTCATATCTACGCAGTTTTTTGACTGGAAGTGGGAGCGGATACCTGTCAAAACCAGGAACCCACTCCCTCCTCCTCCCCAAAAAGTGCCAAATGTGGCAGCGGAGGGGGAGAAGATGCACACAAGCAGAACTTCTCCTTTTGGGTGAAGTTCCACTTTAATTACTTGTTTTCACATGGGTGTCCTTCTGGGACACAGCACAGGTCCCAGGAGACTACCGGACCATTCATAAGGCACAGTGCGGCTCGCGCATGGGCAGTAGGAACCTGCTGTGAAGCCATAAGGCTTCACTGCCTGTTTCCCTTACTTGAGATTCCGGCACCTGTACCCGAAGCCAATTGAAGATTCGGCTTGGGCGAGGACATTGCTGGATCCCTGGACAGGTAAGTGTCCCTAAAATTAAGACCCCTTTCACACCGAGGGCGTTTTGCAGGCGCTATAGAGTTAAAAATAGTGCCTGCAATCTGCCCTCAAACAGCTGCAGCATTGTCTCCAGTGTGAATGCCCTCGGGCTTTCACACTGGAGCGCTGCGCTGGCAGACGTCAGAAAAAGTCCTGCCAGCAGCTTCTTTGGAGCGGTGAAGGAGCGGTGTGTTTACTGCTCCTCCACCGCTGCTCCCCATTGAAATCAATGGGGCAGCGCTGGGATACCGCCGGCAAAACGCTGCTATTGCGGCGCATTGCGGCGCATTTCGGGTGGTTTTAACCCTTTCTCGGCCACTAGCGGGCCGAAATGCGCCACAAATCCAACGGTAAAACGCCGCTATAAATAGCGGCGTTCTACCACCGACGCTATGGGCAGCTCGGTATAAAAGGGGTCTAAAAGTCAGCAGCTACAATATTTGTAGCTGCTAACCTTTCATTTTTTTTGGGGGGGAGCCTGGAGCTCCTCTTTAACTAAAAAAAGGCAAATGTTTATGACACACACGACTATAGCGAACTAAATGTTATTCAGTTAGACCCCTTTTACACTGAGCTCACAAAAACCTATTTCCATTAAAATCAATGAATGCTTTCACACTGGGGCAGTGAAAAAATGCCCCTCTCCATTGAAATGAATGGAGAGCTCTTCAAAGGCGCCTGAAAAGCTCTTCAAAAGCACTCAGTGTTTTACTGGGAGTTTAGAAGCGCCTCAGTGTGAAAGGGGCCTTAAGGTTAATATCTACTTTACTTAGAGCCCTTTCACACTGACAGCGTGGGGGCGTCGGCGGTAAAGCACTGCTAGTTTTAGCGGCACTTTACCGTCATCTTAGAAGCGCTTTTCAGCCGCTAGCGGGGCACTTTTAATTCCCGCTAGATTGCTGAATAAAGTGTTAAAAGAGCTCACAAAGTGCCGCTGTCGAGGCGCTTCGGCAGCGCTGCCCATTGACTTCAATGGGCAGGGGCGCTTTAGGAGCGGTGTATACACTGCTCCTAAAGCACCCCAAAGATGCTGCTTGCAGGACTTTTTCTAGTGTCCTGCCAGCACAGTGCCCCAGTGTGAAAGCACTCTGGCTTTTACACTGGGATTGCAGATGAGGCATTTTTCAGGCGCTTTATAGGCGCTATTTTTAGAGCTAAAGCGCCTGAAAAACGCCTCCAGTGTGAAAGGGGTCTTAAAGTGATTGTAAGACTGACAATTCAGTTTTAAATAGAAATGGAAGGCAAAACATTTGTGTATAGATATAAAAAAAAAGTATAAATAATTTTTTTTCCCTTTTTATAAGAGATCACATTCCTTCTGTTTTCAGCTGCATAAGAGCTGGGGGAGGAGAAAAAACAGTACACTGATCTTCCCAGGGAATGGCTGCGTAGGGGGTGGGGGCATGTCAGGATAAGTCTGATCTTTGGAGGAGAGCAGGCTGAGGTGCCAGCACAGCTAGAGAATTGACCATGCTGTGTCCTCCTGCTTAGCATGGTCAGTTTTTAATAGGAAAGCAGAGAGAGAACACCAGATATTTCACACAAAGGAAGCAATACAAAGAGAACAGATTACTTTTTCATGCACGTACAGCAGGCACATATCAGGAATATGAAATGTTGGGTTTATATACTCTTTAATGCCAGGCATCTCTCACTAAGCATATTGTATTATAATGAAAAAGTCATCATCCTTCCTTTGTCTCTGCTAGAACTGTGTGTTGCGTGATGCATTTAATCATACCATAAACTGGTTACATTCCACTCAAAAGATATTTTAAAAAAATAAAACACAATTTTTTTATCTGTTACATTTTAACCTATAGGAAGGGGCAAGTGCATGCTCTTTGTTTCTGATTTGTTTCTTTATTGTTATGTATATAGACTGAGTATGGCAGTACATTACTCACATCCCCCCAACACATGGAGCTACAAAGAAAATAATGAAAAGCATCTGGAGTCAAGAAATCTATAACCATCTCCATTGCTGATTAGCTGCCAGTGCATGCTAAGATCTGATTGTTCTGTACAAAATCACCATCAGAACTCCACATGATGCTTTATTCACCTGATATTACAGAAGGACCCTGTTTCTGAACAAAAGATTTTCCTTCATTTGTAAAGGAAGAGAGTTGATTATTTCTCCAAAAATGACCTAATAATAATTTTGTTTCTGAGGCAAAAAAAAATACAAAATTTGAAGCACCCCTTCCTTCCGAGCTCACGCACAGAAGCGAACGATTACATAAGTCACACCCGCATATGTAAATGGTGTTTAAACCACACATGTGAGGTATCGCCGCGATCGTTAGAGCAAGAGCAATAATTCTAGCCCTAGACCTCCTTTGTAACTTAACAACCTGTAAAAAAAATGTAAAGCACCGCCTATGAGGATTTTTAAGTACCGTAATTTGTCGCTATTTCACAAGCGTGCGCAATTTTGAAGCATGTTAGGCATCTATTTACTCAGCGTACCAACATCTTTCACCTTATACCAAAAATATGGGGCTACTGTAACTTTACTGATTTTATTTTTTTTTATTCATTAAAGTGTATTTCTTTCAAAGACATTGCGTTTAAAAGACTGATGCGCAAATACAGGGTGACATAAAATATTGCAATGACCGCCATTTTATTCTCTAGGGCAGTGGTTCTCAACTCCTGTCCTCAGGACCCACTAACAGGCCAGGTTTGCAAGATAACTGAAATACATCACAGGTGATATCATTTGCTGCTCAGTGATTGCAGTATTCTAGTCTGCATCTCCCCAAGGTAATACTTAAAATCTGGCCTGTTGGTGGGTCTTGAGGACTGGAGTTGAGAACCACTGCTCTAGGGTCTCTGCTAAAAAAAATAATGTATGGGGGGTTCTAAGTCATTTTCTAGCAAAAAATACAGTTTTTTACGTGTAAACAACAAATGTCAGAAAAAGGCCCAGTCAGCAGCAAGTGGCTAGAGAACAGAAGAACCAATTATAACTAGATACTCCTCAGGGGGTAGCGCCAGAAGTCTTTTTTTTTTTTAGTCCTGTGAGAGGCTGCCCACTGACATCATGGGTAAGAGATCTCACCAGACCTCTTATTTGCCTACCAAACACAGCAGAACAGCTTCTACCACTAGACGATGAGAGGCAGACTCGGAAATTAGATTAATGTCATGATTTATGGTGTCTGAACAATTTAAAATCTAAAAGGCTGCAGATGGCAAAATATGCATGAAATTGGAACATAGATAATGTGTATACTTGCTCAGCTCACCTTTATTTGAAGGTTAGTTATATCAATATTTAATTGTTGAATATAGTCACATTGTATATATCATTTCATACAATAACTACCGGAATGGCATACTCCCACATGCTGTTGCTTAAAGATCATGAACTATTTCAGGAACAGCATAAATAACTAAGTTTGGAATGTTTTATAGTGCACTTGTCATTTATTGCTTTCTTAAAACACTACATAAAGGATTTAACAGAGCTGAAATAATATGCCTTTGCTTACTCTAACATGTATTTACTTTGATTTATGTTATAATGTTTAGAGATGACAGTTACCTGGAGGTGTAACTGAAACACTGCAATACCTCCTCCATACTGCTCCTCAGCTTTGCAACTTGACAGCAGGGACAAAATAGCTAATCCGTTGCTGGGGGTTAGTCCATAAATAGTGATTTTACTATTCATTCACTGTTCCTGCTTGACACTGTTCACACTTATTTATCTTTTACATCCATGCTTTTGCTTTAACCCACAGACAAGCTCAATACTGTGATGATAGGTTTCTCATAGTGACCAACAACAGATCCTAAACAGAACTGATCCTTGACACTACAGTTCCTTGAAAAAGTATTCATACCCCTTCACATTTTTCATATTTTGTCATGTTACAACCAAAAATTTAAATGTATTTTATTGGAATTTTATGTGATATACCAACACAAAGTGGCGCATAATTGTAAAGTGGAAGGAAAATGATTAATGGTTTTCAACTGGTTTTACAAATAAATATGTGAAAAGTGTGGCGTGCATTTGTATTCAGCCCCCCTGAGGCAATACTTTGTAGAACCACCTTTCACTGCAATTACAGCTGCAAGTCTTTTTAGGTATGTCTCCACTAGCTTTGCACATCTAGCTGTATGCTTAGGGTCGTTGTCTTGCTGGAAGGTGAACCTCCGCCCCAGTCTCATGTCTTTTGCAGACTCTAATGGGGCATACACACGGTCAGACTTTTCGTCTACAAAAGTCCAACGGACGCCGACGGACTAAAGCTGGCTGGTAATCCGAGCGTGTGTGGGCTTCCCCGGACTTTCAGCTGACTTTTTCAGCCTCAAATCTGACGGACTTTAGATTTGGAACATGCTTCAAATCTTTACGTCGTAACTACGACGGACCCCGAAATCCGCTCGTCTGTGTGCTAGTCCGACGGACAAAAACCCACGCTAGGGCAGCTATTGGCTACTGGCTATGAACTTCCTTATTTTAGTCTGGTGTACGTCATCACGTACGAATCCGTCGGACTTTTGTGTGGTCGTGTGTAGGCAAGTCCGTTCGTTAGAAAGTCTGCCACAAGTCCGCCGCAAGTCCGCCGAAAGTCCGCCGGAAGTCTGTCGGACAGGCTGTCGGACTTTTGTAGACGAAAAGTCCGACCGTGTGTATGCCCCATAACAGGTTTTCTTCTAAGATTGCCCCGTATTTGGCTCCATCCAACTTCCCATCAACTCTGACCAGCTTCTCCATTCCTGCTGAAGAAAAACACACCCACAACATGATGCTGCCGCCACCATATTTCATGGTGGAGATGGTTTGTTCAGGATAATGTGCAGCGTTAGTTTTCTGCCACACAGCATTTTGCTTTTAGGCCAGAAAGTTACATTTTAATCTCATCTGACCAGAGCACCTTCTTCGACATGTTTGCTGTGTACCCCACATGGCTTCTCGCAAACTGCAAATGGGACTTCTTATGGCTTTCTTTCAACAATGGCTTTCTTCTTGCCACTCTTCTATAAAGGCCAGATTTGTGGAGTGCACGACTAATAGTTGTTCTGTGGAAAGATTCTCCCACCTGAGCTGTGGATCTCTGCAGCTTCTCCGGAATTCCAGAATTACCATGGGCCTCTTGGCTGCTTCTCTGATGAATGCCCGGCCTGTCAGTTTAGGTGGACAGTCATGTCTTGGTAGGTTTGCAGTTGTGCCATATTCTTTCCATTTGTGGGTGATGGATTGAACAGTGCTCCATGAGATGTTCAAAGCTTGGGATATTTTTTTATAACCTAACCCTGCTTTAATGGGGCATACACACGGTCGGACTTTTCGTCTACAAAAGTCCGACAGCCTGTCCGACAGACTTCCGGCGGACTTTCGGCGGACTTGCGGCGGACTTGTGGCAGACTTTCTAACGAACGGACTTGCCTACACACGACCACACAAAAGTCCGACGGATTCGTACGTGATGACGTACACCAGACTAAAATAAGGAAGTTCATAGCCAGTAGCCAATAGCTGCCCTAGCGTGGGTTTTTGTCCGTCGAACTAGCACACAGACGAGCGGATTTCGGGGTCCGTCGTAGTTACGACGTAAAGATTTGAAGCATGTTCCAAATCTAAAGTCCGTCAGATTTGAGGCTGAAAAAGTCAGCTGAAAGTCCGGGGAAGCCCACACACGCTCGGATTACCAGCCAGCTTTAGTCCGTCGGCGTCCGTTGGACTTTTGTAGACGAAAAGTCTGACCGTGTGTATGCCCCATAACTTTCTCCACAACTTTATCCCTAACCTGTCTGGTGTGTTCCTCTGCTTTTGTGAAGCTGTTTGTTCACTAAGGTTCTCTAACAAATCTATGAGGGCTCCACAGAACAGCTGCATTTATACTGAGATTAAATAAAACACAGGTGGACTCTATTTACTAATTAGGTGACCTCTGAAGGCAATTGGTTCCACTAGATTTTAGATAGGGGTATCAGAGTAAAGGGGGCTGAATACAAATGCACAATACACTTTTTAGATATTTATTTTTAAAAAATGTTGAAAACAAATTTTGAAACATTTTCCTTCCACTTCACAATTATTTGCCACTTTTTTTTTTGGTTTATCTATAAAATCCCAATAAAATACATGTACGTTTTTGGTTGTAACATGACAAAATGTGGAAAATTGCAAGGGGTGTGAATACTCTTTCAAGGCACTGTATCTCCGCACCGGGACAAGGTCATCCAGTAGTACCTACAGTAAAGATGGGAAAATGTTTCCTTTTGCCATCCCACCACCCCACAGCCCCCCTCCTATCAGACCCCCAAATGGGAAGAGGATGGGGTCAATAGTGGCACACAACAAAATGTTTGTAATGTTTCTGGTACACTGCAGCAAACTGAAAAGTTTAAGATCGGTGCATAAACACTAATTTAACAATAGCGGGAAAAAAAATGTCCCTGGGTTGGTGGTGTCACTGAAATTAAAAAAATGTCCCTGAGCTGGTGGTGTCACTGGAAGGAAAAAATGTCCTGAAGTTGGTGGTGTCACTGAGAAGCAAAAAATGTCCCTGCATTAATGGTGTAACTGAACAGAAATATGCCCCCGCATCGGTAGTGTCACTGAAAGGAGAATATGTCTCTGTGTTGGTGATGTCATACCACCAACCCTTCTGGATTCACCGGGACCATCCCGGGAGTTTAAATAAATCTCCTCAGCATCACGGAGGCCGTACATCTCCTCCCTCCTCCCCCTCCTTCCTCCTCAAAGGCCAATAGGATGGCTTCTCCTTTCGGCCAATCGGGAAACGGCTCTCATGACCCACTTCCTGATTGGATGGGAGAAGAATCATTGTGACAATAGCGAATATTCATTCCCCGAGCCCACCCTTTTTTGAAGCCTATTAGAGCCTCTGGCTCTAATCGCGTGCTTAAAAAAAAAAAAAACACTCATTGAAATCCATGTGTCTGGCACCCTGCATGTAGATTAGGGGGCCGGATGCACAGATAGGGGGGCAGCGCCCCTAATGGGCAGATCGCCACTGGCTGAAACCCTGAACCTATTTCCACCTTTTTCTCCAATTTTAAACAAGGACAATACCTTGCATATGTGTGGTTCCAAGATTACATAAGCAACTCCAAACCCTGAATTACATCATTCCAAATTGAACACCCAATGCTACCCATAAGAAGCTGTTACTCTAATGAGGAAGAAACAGAATGTAAGGAACCTACATGGTTGCATAGCAATAAAGAAAGTAGATTGACCACCTGTCATGAATACAAATCCACACTACACATCTCCGATCTAAAAAACTGCACACTAAAATCAATGGCAGTGAAATATCACAAATTTGGAATAATTCTTGTAGATGACTTGTAGGTTGTCAGAACATTGCACCAAACTTGTCACCATAATCAAAGAAAAAATGTAATTGTTAATTGTGGTTGCCTGAAATATAAATCAATGCATATTTAACCATATCAACCACAAAAAGGCCAAAAAAGAACCTTTTCCGCTGCTACTGTTTTTAATAGATCCACCGTCACCAAAGGGTCTATGCATGAATCGTTCACTGTACAAATGTGAAAAACCTCTGTACCGTCTATTTTCTGTCATGTGGATAGTTCTTATATTGTCAGTGGCATCCAGTAGCTGTAATGCGTTTTTTTCCTCTAAATACCTCTTTCAGGAAACAAACACTTTATGGAGACTAGATGAAGCTGACGATATAGGAACTACACGCAATACATACAATACAGAGGGGTTTTGTTCTGACTATGCGAATGTTTGTCACATTCATATAGTGAATAGAGACTTTTTTCTACAGAGACTCCTAAGCATTACCATTTTTTTAGCTCTTGAGATTAAAATCTACTTTTATTATTAAGCACAGGAGACACATTTTCCCGCTGTAAATTACAAGTGGGTACAGGAGATTAGGAGAAAGAAAACCTATTAACTGTATTAGGAAGTGGACCAGTATCTCTTTCAAAACCTGACGTTATTCAAGCTTAGATACTCAGACCAAAATCAGCAGTGTCAATCAAGACCAGTTACAGTAGAACTTTAAAAGGCAAACGATAGGGGTACAGACAGCAATAAAAAAAACCAACAGATGTGCAAAGCCCTCTCCATGCTCTCCAAAAACTAAAAAAAAAAATGTTTGCCTTTAAATATACTTTAACTTGTCTATAGCTTTGTGACTTATTTTTTAGACTAGGTTTTGATGTGTGGCAGCCCTTGCCTCTCCTTGTATAACAGTGTAAGTTTGCTGTCCCCTCAAAATAACTCAACATACAGCCATTAATGTCTAAACCGCTGGCAACAAAAGTGAGTACACCCCTAAATGAAAATGTCCAAATTGGGTCCAAGGTGTCAATATTTTGTGTGGCCACCATTATTTTCCAGCACTGCCTTAACCCTCTTGGGCATGGAGTTCACCAGAGCTTCACAGGTTGCCACTGGAGTCCTCTTACACTCTTCCATGACAACATCACGGTGGATGTTAGAGACCTTGCGCTCCTCCATCTTCCATTTGAGGATGCCCCACAGATGCTCAATAGGGTTTAGGTCTGGAGAGTGGAGACCTGCTTGGCCAGTCCATCACCTTTACCCTCAGCTTCTTTAGCAAGGTAGTAGTCGTCTTGGAGGTGTGTTTGGGGTTGTTATCATGTTGGAATACTGCCCTGTGGCCCAGTCTCCGAAGGGAGGGGATCATGCTCTGCTTCAGTATGTCACAGTACACGTTGGCATTCATGGTTCCCTCAATGAACTGTAACTCCCCAGTGTCGGCAGCACTCATGCAGCCCCAGACCATGACACTCCCACCACCATGCTTGACTGTAGGCAAGACACACTGGTCTTTGTACTCTTCACCTGGTTGCCGCCACACATGCTTGACACCATCTGAACCAAATTAGTTTATCTTGGTCTCATCAGCCCACATGACATTGTTCCAGTAATCTATGTCCTTACTGTTTGCTTGCTTCAACCTCTGTAGCAATGCTGGCAGCACTCATACGTCTATTTCCCAAAGACAACCTCTGGATATGAGGCTGAGCATGTGCGCTCAACATCTTTGGTCAACTATGGCGAGGCCTGTTCTGAGTGGAACCTGTCCTGTTAAACCGCTGTATGATCTTGGCCACCGTGCTGCAGCTCAGTTTTAGGGTCTCGGCAATCTTCTATAGCCTAGACCATATTTATGTAGAGCAACAATTCTTTTTTTTCAGATCCTCAGAGAGTTCTTTGCCATGAGGTGCCATGTTGAACTTCCAGAAATCAGTATGAGAGATTGAAAGTGATAACACCAAATTTAACATGCCTGCTCCCCATTCACACCTGAGACCTTGTAACACTAACAAATCACATGACATCGGGGAGGGAAAATGGCTAATTGGGCTCAATTTGGACATTTTCACTTAGGAGTATACTCACTTTTGTTGCCAGCGGTTTAGACATTAATGGCTATGTGTTGAGTTATTTTAAGTGGACAGCAAATTTTCACTGTTATACAAGCTGTACACTCACTACTTTATATTGTAGTGTATATTGTAGTGTCATTTCTTCAGTATTGTTACATGAAAAAATATAATTAAATATTTACAAAACTGTGAGGGGTGTACTTACTTTTGTGAGATACTGTGTGTTTGTGTGTGTATATATATATATATATATATATATATATATAATATATATATATATATATATATAGATCCTTCTGCCATGATTTGCACCCTGAACGTTTTCCTTTACCTTCCTCTTAGCCACACTCCTCTCTGCACCATTCTCCCGCCCTTCTATCCACCACCATTTCCCTCTCTGGTCACTATCCTTTTTTCTATCAATGCCTACTCTACTTTTCTATGATCTTTGCCTCCGTACCTTCTCTCCTTTACTCGTCTGTCATCGATCAAAGTCCACTGCCATTTCCTCCACACACAGCTCCCAGCCTGTGTATACATTGCATCTCAATGCTGGGGTGGGAGATGTTCATCCTTCTAGTCTCCTCCTCATCTTCTCTCATGGGGCACATCAGAGTCAAGGAGGAGCCTAGGGGAAGCTTCCCCAACTCTGTTTGACTAGCATGATAGACGGCAAGGGATGATGCGAGTGCCGACGACTGAAGCAGGGCAGGGGTAGGTGTCCTGCGCTAGCAACGCCACTGGTGCCCACCCCTCCACATTACACCACGTTCCCTCTCTACCCACCCCTTGTCCCTGCCCTGGGACATGTGTCCCCGTCCCACTGGGCAAATGCTCAGCATGCCCTGTGGTCAGTCCGGGCCTGGCTGCCCCACAGTAAATGCAACCGCATTCACTGCACACAGTTTCAGGGCAGTATATGACATGCCACCATTTACTTTAATAGGTATAATTATGGGGTATAATTTATTTGTGCCATGGCATATGTACAACGCCATCTGGCTGCCTTTGCAGCTTAATTGGCAGTGGGGAGGGGAGTGTAAAACACAGCTCACCCACTTATTTTTAGCACCCCTGACTGCAAGTATATAGAGCCCTAAGAGCAAACTATGAATATACACAGGTGTGCATTCTTTGTTCTCTACTGTTACATTAATTAACATTCTCACAGCACACAGCATTGTGTTTGAAAATGTAAACAGGTGTATCGTTATTACAAAGTGTGTATGTATGACAGACTACAGTATTTGACAATCTTCTTGAATATGAAATTCAGTTTTGGGCACCAACTGAACTGGACAGAAAGCAGAGAAGGACATGAAGGACCTCAACTGCAGGAAAGTTAAATTAACTGAATTTATTTTCTCTTGAACTGAATATTAAGTGACTATGAACCCCTTGTATAAATATACAGTATATAGACAAATATAAAATGAATTGGTTAAGTGTACCAAAAAAAGCTACAAAAGTGTCCGCAACTGGAAAAGAGGAGGTTTAACCACTTGACCTCTGGAAGATTTACCCCCCTCATGACCAGGCGATACGGCACTGCATTACTTTAACGGACAATTGCGCAGGCAACGCTGTACCAAAATAACAGTTATGTCATTTATTTTCACACATATTTGTGTGAGCTTTCTTTTGGTGGTATTTGATTACCACTGCGTTTTTTATTTTTTACTCTATAAACAAAAAAAAAAGACACAATTTTGAAGAAAAAAAAAAAAAAAAATATTTTTTACTTTCCGCTATAAAACATATCCAATAAAAAAAATAATTAAAATCTAATTTATTTATAAATTTAGGCCAATGTGTAATCCCAATAAGCCTGTATTAATTGATTTGCGCAACAGTTATAGCATCTACAAACTAGGGTATATACAGTATCTCACAAAAGCGAGTTCACCCCTCACATTTTTGTAAATATTTTATTATATCTTTTGATGTGACAACACTGAAGAAATGACACTTTGCTACAATGTAAAGTAGTGAGTGTACAGCTTGTATAACAGGGTACATTTGCTGTCCCCTCAAAATAACTCAACACACAGCCATTAATCTAAACCGCTGGCAAAAGTGAGTACACCCCTAAGTGAAAATGTCCAAATTGGACCCAAAGTGTCAATATTTTGTGTGGTCACCATTATTTTCCAGCACTGCCTTAACCCTCTTGGGCATGGAGTTTACTAGAGCTTCACGGGTTGCCACTGGAGTCCTCTTCCACTCCTCCATGACGACATCAGGGAGCTGGTGGATGTTAGAGACTTTGTGCTCCTCCACCTTCTGTTTGAGGATGCTCCACAGGCCTGGAGACAGGTTTAGGCCTGGAGACACGCTTGGCCAGTCCTTCACCTTTACCCTCAGCTTCTTTAGCAAGGCAGTGGTCGTCTTGGAGGTGTTTTTGGGATCGTTATCATGTTGCAATACTGCCCTGCGGCACAGTCTACGAAGGGAGGGGGTCATGCTCTGCTTCAGTATGTCACAGTACATTCATGGTTCCCTCAATGAACTGTAGCTCCCCCAGTGCCGGCAGCACTCATGCAGCCCCAGACCATGACACTCCCACCACCAAGCTTGAATGTAGGCAAGACACACTTGACTTTGTACTCCTCACCTGGTTGCCGCTTGACACCATCTGAACCAAGTAAGTTTATCTTGGTCTCATCAGACCACAGGACATGGTTCCAGTAATCCATGTCCTTAGTCTGCTCGTCTTCAGCAAACTGTTTGCGGGCTTTCTTTAGAAGAAGCTTCCTTCTGAGACAACAGCCATGCAGACCAATTTGATGCAGTATGTATGCAGTGCATATGGTCTGAGCACTGACAGGCTGACTGGCTGCACTCAAACGTCTATTTCCCAAAGACTACATCTGGATATGACGCTGAGCCCATACACTCAACTTCTTTGGTCGACCATGGGGAAGCCTGTTCTGAGTGGACTGTATCTGTCCTGTTAAACCGCTTTATGGTCTTGGCCACCATGCTGCAGCTCAGTTTCAGGGTCTTGGCAATCTTCTTATAACCTAGGCCATCTTTATGTACAGCAATTATATTTTTTTTTCAGATCCTCAGAGAGTTCTTTGCTATGGGGTACCATGTTGAACTTCCAATGACCAGTATGAGAGAGTGAAAGTGATTACACCAAATTTAACACATCTGCTCCCTATTCACACCTGAGACCTTGTAACACTAACGAGTCACATGACACCGGGGAAGAAAAATAGCTAATGGGGCCCAATTTGGACATTTTCACATGGGGGTGTACTTACTTTTGTTGCCAGCGGTTTAGACATTAATGGCTGTGTGTTGAGTTATTTTGAGGGGAGAGCAAATTTACACTGTTTTACAAGCTGTACACTCACTACTTTACATTGTAGCAAAGTGTAATTTCTTCAGTGTTGTCACATGAAAAGATAATAACATATTTACAAAAATGTGAGGGGTGTACTCACTTTTGTGAGAGATTGTATACTGTAATTTTTTTTTTTATACTAGTAATAGCGGTAATCAGCAACTTTTAGCTGGACTGCGATATTGCAGCAGACAATCGAACACTAACTGACGCTTTTGACACTTTGTGGGACCCAGTGACACTAATACAGTGATCGGTGCTGCAAATATGTACTGTCACTGTACTAAGAACACTGGCTGGGAAGGGGTTAAACATCTAGGGCAATCAAAGGGTTCAATGTGTGCTTAGCCAGTGTTTTTGTGTAAATCGTGTGCTGCTTTTACTAATGGAAGTGATGGATTTCATCCCCTGCTTTGCAGGGACACAAAATCACTTCCATCACTTTCCCCTTGTCAGAACAGAACTCTGCCTTGTTTACATATGCAGAGTTCCGCCCTGTGTCTCTGCCCAACGATCGGTGGGTGCTGGCGGACATCCATTTCCTGGCACCCACAGATTGGCTTCTGCTGTGAGTAATTACAGGGGAATTAAATAAAATTGTTGGGACTTTATATGAGACAAACGGCTGCTACAGAGTTCGAATGTCTCCATCCCTAAATCATAGCGAAAAGAGAGGAGGAAGGGGAATAGTGGGACTTTGTATGAAGCACAAAACCAGAACCAATTGAATCAATGGTAGATACTATTTAATGGTGCACATGGATACATGTGGGACAATAAATAACATATAAGTAACATAATAAATGCACATAAATGTATACATAAACACATGCTATCTTTTATCCCATCACCCAATCTATGGTGAGTCATTCACCTGTTTCTACTTTACACTCATGTTCTGGTCTGTTTTTCTTCCGTTTGGTAATGGCTTTCATATATTCACCAATTATTTATTGTGTACTCACTTTGCTAATACACTTTATTTACAATTTTTCCACAGAAGCCTTATGGGCCCAATGTAACGAGCCCCTGCTCACTCGGTTCCACTCTCCCGACACTCCTCTGCTGCTATAGAATCAGATTGCAGATCGCAACGTCTGATCAGTCATCCGAGATTTGAACTACAGCTATGTGCCATTCGAATCCAGTTGTGATAGCTCAGAACAAACACCAGGCAGGCTGTATGTAAGTTCAAACAGGGATCTCTTTTATTGAAAGGAATACAGGCTCTTTTATACAGTAAAAGAGGAGGTGCCTACCTGCTCATATACCTGCTCATATTACTCTGAACATACACCTGTGATCAGAAACCTAATTAACATGGGCTAATTAACTAATCCCTTTAGACAGCCTAGATGACTCAGTCATGACCTTTAGGCCAGACTGGCCGACTTGTAGCTCAGAAAACCCAATCAACATTATCACAAATCAACACAGAACTCTTCTTCACACAATATCAGAGTTAATTAACACAAACAACAATGGGGATCTAATGACTCTTAGATCCCATACTAGACTTATTTACAATAAACACATTCTAGCAGGCAACAGACAGACAGGTGGCTGGAATTGACATCAGCATCTCCTAACAGTATTTGTCCCAGCATTATGAATCAGACACTATTTCTAATATGGCAAATCCAGGGTCCCCAGAGTCTGTGTGTCCTGGGGGACCAGGACCCGAATTCACCATAATACCACCTCAAGGGTCCCCAGGCATACAGCTCACAAAGAGCACCGTTCCCCCAAATGCCAGGGCCCATAATCGGTCGGCAAGAGGCTTGCATTCAGTCCCCTCCAAAAGCCTCTATCACGGGTGAGTCTGTCACAGGCCCCTATTCAGCACTTATTACAACCACAGTTACTTATTGGAGACAACATCTCTATTGATGCTCACTTCTTGTTCTCTGTTCACTGCTGTGCTGCCGCAGTTACTGTCACCTCATTTTCTGTGGTGTTCCTATGGTGCTTCCAGCTACTAATACTACCCATGTTGTTGAATACTGTAGCTTACTTATAGGTAGGGATGAGCCCGTTGTTCGAGTCGATCGTAAGTTTGACTCGAACATTGGGTGTTCGCCCGTTCGCCGAATTTAAAACATTATGGGGCATTGGGGGGAAATTCGAGTGCCCGTGGAACACCCCACAGTGAACGCCGAGACCGTCAATCCACTGCAAGATCACAGTGGATTGATGGCTGCTGATTGGCCAAATCATGCACCTGACCTGCATGCTTTGGCCAATCACTGCACGCTCTGCTGTAAGAGCCATGGCTGCCTTTGGCCAATCATGGCTCAGTCCACGTCCCACACTATGTTAGGCTGCTTACATAGTGGCCGTACATAGTTTTATGAATGAGAGCAGCAAAATTACATTTGTAAATGAAAAAAATGTAATTTAAAACTGCTAAAACTTATTTTGGGGGGACCTCCACATAATTTTGTTTTCAATTTTGGTTCGGGGTTCCCCTTAATATTCATACCAGACCCAAAGGGCCTGGTAATGGACTGGGGGGAGAACCCATGCTGTTTTTTTCAATGATTTTTTATCTATATTGCCGGGATCCGACAATACATTACAGCCGCGAGCAGTTTTAAATTACATTTTTTCCTTTACAAATGTCATTTTGCTGTAGTACTGTTATAAACATGGGAAAGATGCACTACTTTACAGGCAGACAAAGGACACCCCCAGGCATGATATTTAAAGGAATATTTTATTTTTATTGTTTCACTTTAAGCATTATTAAAATCACTGCTCCTGAAAATAACTGACGTTTTTAAAACTTTTTTTTTGCATTGATACATGTCCCCTGGGGCAGGACCAGTGTCCCCAAACACTTTTTATGGCAATAACATGCATAAAAGCCTTTAAAATTAGCACTTTTGATCTTTCATGCTCATGTCCTATAGTAACGGTGTTTGCGTGTTCGCACAAATTTTTGGCCTGTTCACAAGTTCTGGTGCAAACCAAACCGTGGGGTGTTCGCCTCATCCCTACTTATATGTAAGAGTGTTGGGATTTAGATGTAGTTCCCCCTCTTCCTGCTATTTTTAGTTACTATATTATTTGGTATTTATATTTTATTACAGACATACATTTACTCCTGATGAGTGGAAGTTATCCATAAAACATGTGTAGAGCTTTTTATCAATGTATTGTCACAGCTACCATGCGTCTGCTATGAGACTACCTGGAAGAAATTTAAATCAATTTTAAATTATCGTGTGTGCAATCAATCATGTCTATATGCAAGCTTGGGCTACATTTGATACATTTTTAATATATATTATGTACTATGTAGGAACACCTTTGCGTGTGTATACATTTATGTGTATTTATTATGTTACTTTTTATCTGTTATATATATATATACACATATATTAATGAAAGCCATAACCAAACGGAAGAAAAACAGACCAGAACATGAGTGTAAAGTAGAAACAGGTGAATGACTCACCATAGATGGGGTGATGGGATAAAAGATAGCATGAGTGTATGTATACATTTATGAGTATTTATTATGTTACTTATATGTTATTTATTGTCCCACGTGCATCCATGTGCACCATTAAATAGTATGTACCATTGATTCAATTGGTTCTGGTGTTGTGCTTCATACAAAGTCCCCCCCATTCCCCCATTCCCCTACCCCCTCTATTTTCTCTAATCACAGGAGAAGTGGTGCGCCCCCTAGGCAGAAGGGCACAATCATGTATATATAGATATATATATCTATATATACGTGATTCTATACAGAACGGCCGCCCTGTAGCAGTATATCTGCTATGGGAGGGTCGGGAAGTGGTTAACTGCGAGCCATGGAAAAGGTTCTTTACTGTAAAATTGTGATAATGTGGAATATTCTTCACCACAAACTTGTTTTAGAAGCTACATTAGATTGTTGCTTTCCAAAAAGGACAAAATAAAGGTCAAGTGACTTTAATCATTATCACTACTAGTTTATTAGCTGCTTTGGGAGTCTCATCTGAGGGAAATAGTGAAAGCATGACCTGCTGGATGTACTTGAGGACTGAAATTAATAAAAACAGACCAACATTTCTGAAAATACACAGCAGAGGTCAACAGAGGTCAAAAATCATTTTCTTTTCTTTTAAAATAAACTGGATAACAACGGATTCTTGTGCTCCTCTTGATTCTTTGAGGTTGGAAATTATAAACAATTGGACATATGTCTTTTAAAAAACGAATTATGCAACCAAGGGTTCTTTGAGGTAAACATGATGGACATATGTCTTTTTTCAAACCTAATTGTGTAATAAATGCTTTACTTATTATTATTTGATAGGAAAATATGGAACATCAAAAAGCTGGAGAAGAGTGTAAGCCCCTGTGATTTTAGCCTAGGATTTCATACATGATCTGTCTATAATAAAAAAAAAAAACTATCTACACCTTGGCATAACTTTGACCATATGGGAAGATTTTTAATCAATTCTGTAAACAATATTTTGTGTTATTTTAATCTGACTACATTACCAGTTCATTTAATTATTTCATCACTTTTAATTTAAATTACCCATTCATTGTACAAATAAACTCTGTCATTCTATATTAACCACACATTTCACGCGTGTATGTAGCCAACATACCTCATTAGCATAATAAGAGAGATAATTACAGAACCTTAAAGTGATTTGTATCTGCATCCCAATTATATATATGTTGTGCCAGTGATTTTGCGTTTGGCTCAGTGGCTTGATTAGATGACTGATCATAAGGTTACCCACGTAACATATGTCTAGAAGATCTGTTAACCTGTTAAAAAACACTCCCAATTTAGACTATAATACAGATAAATAGATAAATAAAGGAAAAAATCATTAAAAGAGTACTAAAGTTACTAATGAAATATCACCTCATGGCAGTTCATTGTTCTCATGAAATATACACTATATTACCAAAAGTATATGGACGCCTGGCTTTACACACACATGAACTTTAATGGCACCCCAGTCTTAGTCCGTAGGGTTTAATATTGAGTTGGTCCACCCTTTGCAGCTATAACAGCTACAACTCTTCTCTCTTTTGGGAAGGCTGTCTACAAGGTTTAGGAGTGTGTCTATGGAAATGTTTGGCCATTCTTCCAGAAGTGCATTTGTGAGGTCAGGCACTGAAGTGGAATAGAAGGCTTGGCTCACAGTCTCTGCTCTAATTCATCCCAAAGGTGTTCTATCGGGTTGAGGTCAGGACTCTCTGCAGGCCAGTCAAGTTCCTCCACCCCAAACCCACTCATCCATGTCTTTATGGACCTTGTTTGTGCACTGGTGTGCAGTCATGTTGGAACAGGAAGGGGTCATCCCCAAACTGTTCCCACAATGTTGGTAGCATGAAATTGTCCAAAATGTCTTGGTATGCTGACGCCTTGAGAGTTCTCTTCAATGGAATAATGGGGCCAAGCCCAACCCCTGAAGAACAACCCCACACCATAATCCCCCCGCCACCAAATGATTTGGAACAGTGCACAAAGCAAAGTCCATAAAGACATGGATGAGCGAGTTTGGGGTGGAGGAACTTGACTGGCCTGCACGGGTCCTGACCTCAACCAACAACTTTGGGATGAATAAAAGCGGAGACTGCGAGCCAGGCCTTCTCGTCCATATAAGTGCCTGACCTCACAAATGGGCTTCTGGAAGCATGGTCAATCATTCCCATAGACACACTCCTAAACCTCATGGACAGCCTTCCCAGAAGAGTTGTAGCTGTTCTAGCTGCAAAGGGTGTGGCTACTACTGTTGTTCTTCTGAGCTCAAGTGAGGCCTATGGATCCAAAGGAGCTTAATTGATTTTTATACCCAGTGTGGATGCAGGAGCGTTGGGTGGACCCAGGGGAGGATCCCTCGACTGGCCAAAGTGCAGGCCCTCCCATATCAGTGTTTGAGGACCTGGGAAATGGCCCAACTAAAGGTGACAGCTGGCGACCTACAGGAAGAAAGTTTGTGCAAGGATTGTGAGAGTTGCCAAGAAGGAGGAAGTACTGGCAAAGTTAAGGTTTGACTTTAAGCATAAAAAACTTGCTACTGACCGGCTTCACAGTTCTAAGAGAAAGCAGATGTGGCCTGAGTTAATGGCTTTGGAGGCTAAAGTGGAGAGGCAGAGTTTGCTGGTGGGCAGGCTGAAGGAAACCAGTGGAGCTTTCAAAGAAAAATATAATAATGAGGATCGGTTCCGTGCAATGCTCAGAGGGCTCATGGAGGCCAGTGGAGAACAGGCATCATCAGAGCATAAGAAACCACCGTCAGTATCCTGGAAAAATGTTTCTGTGGTAATGGATCAAATTTCTTCCCAGCACGCTGGAAAATCTTTGCATCCTGCACCAAATGCTGATATGCTTGTAGAAAGTGGTGAAAGTTCTGACAAGCAGGCTGGGATTGATTTAACTAACAGTCGAATGATTTAACCGGCAGTGTGCCATCAGGTCCAGAAAAATCTGTGCCCTTATCCCCACAACAGCCTATGGAGCAAAGTGACCCATCTGAGCCTGTGGCAGGATCAGGTATGCTAAAATTTATTACGGAGATGGAATTACCTTTACATGGTTGCAAGTTTTCCCTGTTGGGTGTCGCCGAGGATGAAGAAGAGGATAATGATGTTGCCCCAAAGCCATTAAAGTGAAAGATGAAGGAAAAAGCTATTTTTGTTTATGATTTACCTGTGCGGCAAAATTGAGATGTAATTCCTCCGGATGGTGCAGCAGAGGGCAGTGGAGAGCAATCTTATCTGGCTGAGGCTCCCACCTGTGTGCAGCCAGTCAGTGAAGGGTGTGCAGACTCTGCTGTGAAGAGTGTTGATAAGGACATCGCAATTGTGGGTAACCCTTTAGGTACTGGTAATGAAATAAGAATTACCAAAGGTAATGTAAATTATGTTTCTGTGTCAGGAGCTTCTGATCCATCTGTTTCTGATAATAATGTTGTTTCTACCTTATCTAAAGAGGGGTCTGTAACTAAAAGTGATGTGCAGGATGTTGCAAGGAGTGTGGTTATTTCCTATGCTGCAGCGGTGGCTGCACCCATCCTGGGGGTGAGTAGGGTCAGTTATTCTGCGGTCACAAGAGGTGATGTCAATGAAGGTTAAGCCAATCTGACACCATCAGGTAGCTCTTTTAAATGCTGCAATGTGGTCCAATTGAGGTGGACTGCAGAAGGCCCCCCTCCAAATAGGAGAGATGTGGTGGACCATATTCTGGGAATGGGTTTATTTTTATTTATTTATTTCAGGTACTTATATAGCGCCGTCAATTTACGCAGCGCTTTACATATACATTGTACATTCACATCAGTCCCTACTCTCAAGGAGCTTACAATCTAAGGTCCCTAACTCACATTCATACATACTAGGGACAATTTACACAAGATCCAATTAACCTACCAACATGTCTTTGGAGTGTGGGAGGAAACAGGAGTACCCGGAGGAAACCCACGCAGGCACAGGGAGAACATGCAAACTCCAGGCAGGTAGTGTCGTGGTTGGGATTCGAACCAGCAACCCTTGTTACTGCTAGGCGAGAGTGCTACCCACTACACCACTGTGCCGCCCTTCATTGAGAAGGAGATTTTTGCCCTTATCAGCCTAATTGGGTCATACGAGTATGACCTCTCCTTTGTCAAGGCGGAAGGATTAGATGTCTTTTGGGAGAGGTATGAGCAGAGGTGGAAGGAGTCCCCAAGATGGGCAGATTTATCATCCAAAGCAGTCTCTCGCCAGCCGTTATACAAAAATGGCAGCGTTTTAGTCAGTGGCGGTGCGTCCATAGAGGGCGCAGGAGTGCCGCCCTCTCTATCCTTCACCCGTCAATCTCCAATAGATAAATTCATGCATTGCATGAATCTATCTTTTGTCACCGCTGCCGCCCCCTATTCAGGTGTCCAGCCCCTTGTCGGGCACCGGGCATCTGAATTACAGCGGCGGGGGTGTTTTTGGAAGTGCCTGATTAGAGCCGTCAGCTCTAATAGGCATACTGATTAGAGCCATGGGTTCTAATAGGCTTCCAAATTTGTAAACAGCGGACGCACTGCTGTGCGTTCACTGTTTACACAGTGTTGTGTTAGGAAATCAAATAAATTGCTTCCCTAACACTGACCTGCCCCTCACCCAATCAGGTGCACCGGGTCTGGTTACCTGTCACTTGATTAGCTGAAGTGACAGACGCTGTGATTGAATGCCTATCAAGCATCCAATCATAGCAGAAGAGGATGGGAGAAGAGACTTGGAGGGAGCGTGGAGGACAGCACTGACCCGAGGCAGGTAATTGCCGGGCGGGGGGGCACACTGGCAGCATTTGATGGGACAAACTGGCAGCAGTTGATGGGGCACACTGGCGGCTATTGATGGGGCACACTGGCAGCAATTGATGGGGCACACTGGCGGCAATTGATGGGGCACACTGGCGGCAATTGATGGGGCAAACTGGCGGCAATTGATGGGGCACACTGGCGGCATTTGATGGGGCACACTGGCGGCAATTGATGGTTACAGTAGCTGCGTTTGATGGCACAGTGGTCGCAATTTATGGGTACAGTGGCTGCGCTTGATGGGCACAGTGGCTTTGTTTGATAGCACAGTGGCTGCGTTTGATGGGCACAGTGGCTGCGTTTGATGGCACAGTGGCTGCGTTTGATGGCAGAGTGGCTGCGTTTGATGGGCACAGTGGCTGTGTTTGATGGGCACAGTGGCGGCAATTGATGGGCACAGTAGCTGCGTTTGATGGGCACATTGAGGCTGCAATTGATGGGGTTTTTTTTTTCAGTTTGTTTGCGCCCCCCCAAAATTTTGAGCACCAGCCGCCACTGGTTTTAGTAAGTAATGAGTCCATTCCTGCTGGGGATCTGGTGGTGTGGTTGGGGAGATATGCGTATGTCCAAGCCCCCTTGAGGAAAGTTGTAGATGATAGGGGGATATGGACGAGAGGATGGACAGTGTTAGTAAAACACAGGTAATGTTGTTAAAGCAGAGTTCCGCCTAGGAAAAAAAAATTTCAAGTCAGCAGCTACAAATGCTATAGCTGCTGATTTTAATATAAGGACACTGACCTGTCCAGGGAGCCCACGATGTCAGCACCCCAGCCAATCTTCGGATCGACTTCTAAATGCTGCTGCCGCCATTCCTGGTAAGGGAATCAGGCAGTGAAGACTTTTCATTTCACTCCTGGTTCCCTACTGCGCATGCGCAAGTCGCTCTGCGCGTTCTGAATGGTCCCTGCTGTCTTCTGGGACCTGTGTGTCTCCCAGAAGACAGCGGGGGGGGGGGGGGGGAGGAGAGGCTGGATAAATACCTGGATTTGACAGGTATCTGCCCCCCCTGAAAAGGTGCCAAATGTGAAACCGGGGGGGGGGGATCCGATCAGTGGAAGTTCCATTTCTAGGTGGAACTCCACTTTAACCACTTCAATACCAGGCACTTAGACACCTTCCCGCCCAGACCAATTTTCAGCTTTCAGCGCTGTCGCAATTGGAATGACAATTGCGCGGTCATACAACACTGTACTCAAACACATTTTTTATCATTTTGTTCCCACAAATAGAGCTTTCTTTTGGTGGTATTTGATCACCTCTGCGGTTTTTATTTCTTGCGCAACAGATAAAAAAAGACCGAAAATTTAAAAAAAAACACGTTTTTCTTTGTTTCTGTTAAAAATTTTTGTAAATAAGTACGTTTTCTTCTTCAATGATGGGCACTGATATGGCTGCACTGACGGGCACTGATACGGCGGCACTGATGGGCACCGATGAGGTTGCACTGATGAGGTGGCACTGACGGGCACTGATGATGGGCACTGATAGGCGACACTGATGGGCACTGATAGGTGGCACTGGTATGCGGCACTGATGGGCACACATAGGTGGCACCGATGGGCACTCATAGGCGGCACTGATGGGCACTCGTAGGTGGCATTGATGGGTACTTATGGGTGGCACTGATGGGTACTTATGGGTGGCACTGATAGGTGGCACGGATGGGCGCTGATGGGCACTGATAGGTGGGAACTGATAGGCACAGATGGGCACTGACAGGTGGCACTAATGGACACTGATGGGTGGCACTGATGACACTGATTGGTGGCACTGATGCCCCTAAGGGTGGCATTGCTGGGCATCACTGCAATATACTGGTGCCAATCAGTGCCCATTTGTGGGAACTGATTGGCACAGATTGGGCACTGACTGGGCACATTGGGCACATGTGGATGGCCATGGGGTACATACCTGGCCATCCACATGTTGCCCCTCACCCTGGTGGTCCTAGTGGTGATCCCTGGTGGTCCAGTGTGGTGATCTGAGGGGGGGCTGCGCTGATAAACAATTAGCGCAGACCCCCCTGTCAGGACAGCCGCCGATCGGCTCTCCTCTACTCGCGTCTGTCAGACGCTAGTGAGGAAAAGCCTATCAACAGCTCTTCCTATTGACATAGTGATCAGCCGTGATTGGACACGGCTGATCACGTGGTAAAGAGCCTCTGCCGGAGGCTCTTTACCAAGATCGGTGGAGCGGTGTGTCAGACTGACACACCGCTCCACCGATCGCCGCGATGCGCGCCCCCGCGGGCACGCGGCGGCATGTTATCCTGCTGGACATCATATGACGCCCAGTCAGGATAACTGAACCACCGCCCGGCCGTCAATCTGGTATGGGCCGGGTGGGAAGTGGTTAAGCACATCCCTTCACCTGCCTTTATAGGTCATGACCGGATAATTACTTTTTGTGCAGAACAACTAAAAAACTGTCATCGCTGTGGTGAAAAGGGGCATTTTTCAAGCTCATGTTCTGTGCAGAAATGTTCCCTCTGTCAGGGCTCAGGGTGTGTTGCAAATGACTGCAATAGTATTCGATGTAATCTCTGTAACAGATTAGATCACCCCTGTAGCCTTTGCCCTGGAGTCTACCATAATCAACCGGAGGTGGTGGAAGAGCTGCTGAAGATGAAGGAGGAGGAGGAAAATAGGGGGCAAAAAGGGGTTGGTGGGGCTGTTTCAGCTATTCCTGAGGCCCCCCCCAGGTGTCAGTTTCCAAATCTGCATCAGGGCCCTCCGTAAGACCTCTAGTGGAGGTTCTAAGGTGGAGAAGGGGAAAGTTGCCACTGCTAGTTATGTACATGAGGCCTTTCAGGGTAATGCTTCATCAGGGGAGGAGGGAGAGTGAACCAAGGTGGGGAGAAGGGGAAATAAGATAGTCCTATCCTCAGTCTCCTCGGTTCCATCCTTAGAGGTAGATGATCTACCTTATCTGAGGGGGAGTAGGAGTCTTCTAAATCCTTGTCTCAGATGGGGGAGGATGGGGTAGAGGGTTCTCTAAAGAGGTCAGGGTCTCCAGTTAGGGGGGAGGTAGCTCAGGCTAAGAAACGCCTACCTCAATCACTCTGATGGCAGTTCCCACTCTGATAAAGGTGCCAATGATTAATGTTGCCAGCATAAAATCTGTAAGGGCTCGTAATACAGCCTTATTTTTGCTCAGTAAGATGGATGCTGATATTTTATTTTTGCAGCTAAATAGCTTTGCAGATGTCCACCTGGCAAAGAGGGAGTGGAGGCGTGGGCCCTCCTTCTGGTCTCTTGCGACTGAGCCTTACAGCAGAGTTGCAGTGCTTTTTACTGGCATGGTAACGTGTCGGCGGGTTATCGAGGTAGAGATTGGAAGCTGTGTGGTCGTGGACATCTCTATGAAGGGGCATGATATACGTTTTAATAAATATTTATGGACCACAATCTAGGTGGAACAGGAAATGCCTCTTTACAAAGATTAAGCCTATCCGTTTTACATCTCTACAAGTTGTCTTTGGAGGTGATTTTAACACTGGGCCCAAAGACAGAAAAGGCTCTACTGACAGCCTGAGATGTGATAGCATCTTTCTTGATATGATAGACAGGGAAGCAGGTCTGGAAGATGTGCATATTAAGCATTGCCCAGACAGCACGGGTTAGACATTTAAGCGAGGCGGCTGTGAGAACAGGATAGATCGTTGTTGTTTTTTTAAGGGGGCTCTGCCTTTTCAGCTCCTGAGTGTTGTATAGTAGAGTTCTCTGATCACTTTATGCTGTCTGTTATTCTCAATGCTTCAGATATGCCACCTAAAGAAAGGGGTATTTGGAGGATGAATTAGGCTCTGCTGGGTGACAAGGAGGCAAGACAATCTTTTGAGGATTTTTTTCAGGCTCAGGTAACCATCCTCGATTTCTGCAGCAGTAAGTCAGAGTGGTGGGAGCTTGCCAAAAGCCGGATCAGTGGGTTTTTCAAGGCCATAGGAAAAAAGAAACACCTTGGTAAGTACATTGCCTACCAGCAGCTACGGAGAAAACGTGATAGCCTTGTTTCAAGTGGTGGAGATTCAGGGGCAATCTCTGAGGTGAAACTTCTCCTTAGGAACTATCAGTATGATCGGTACGCTTCTTTGGTTTTGGATAGGGCCTACGGGAATAATCACTCGTCCGACCCATATCAGAACTGCAAACAAAGCACAGCAGTTAAGACAGTTGTTGGGTTAAGGAATAGTACAGGCTCTTTAACGAAATCCAGGTCAGGGATCCTGGAGGTCTTGAGGTCTTTTTATGTGTATCTTCTGGGGGAGAAGTTCCTTGATCGGGCAAAGATGTCAAGTTTTCTGCACTCTACACCAGGTCTGGGAAATGACATTCCGCTGGCAAGTTTGCAGAGGGAAATCACAGCAGAAGAAGTAGTCAAAGCTATAGACGGTCTAGCTATTAAGAAAACACCTGGGCCAGATGGAATGATGGCTGAATTTTATAAGACTTTCAAATCCAGCTTGGCATCTTATCTTGTGGAGGTATTTAACGGTTGCCTGCAAGAGAGTTTGCTCCCTCCCTCCATGAGACAATCTGTTGTGATTCTGTTGTCAAAAGGCAAATGTAGCAAGGTCCCAGTCCTCCTTTGGTCTAATGAGAACCTCCAGGGCCAGAGATAGCTGACATCCTTCTGTATATGGTGGGTTGTGAGGTATAGTGGGTGCAAGGTGATTAAAGTCATTAGGCGCCAGACACTTCTTGAATGCAAAAGAGATTTTTATTTCTCTTAACAAACTTTTTGGGGAAAAGAGGGTTAGGGCCAGAACACCCTTAAGTAGTTGCAAGTTCAAGTGGGAGACTCTGAGACAGCCATGCAGGGAAAGACATCCAGCCAGACGCCACATCTGCACATGCAGGAATGCTGTCTCTTATGGTAACAGTCTTTAACAGATCCTAACACAAAACATAACAGTTGCTTTCACTTCTACTACAGTTTCTCCTTGTAGTTCTTCAGCCCACTGAGCTCCTGGTCTCTCACTAGACCTGCTGATTCACTGCCACTGAATCCCTTGAGCTCCTCCAATCTTCACGGTGGTATGTTCCTCAAGCTTCACAACCATTTCTCCACTGGCCTGCTCGGTCCCTAGCTTGACACACAAGGCTGCTCTGCAAGAGTCACCTCTGCTGGCTGGGTCCCTGGCTTGATACCCACTGAAGTTTCCCGATTCTTCACCATCCCTGGTTGGTGAGAATGCTGTTCCGGTACTTGCTTCCGTTACTTACTGTGGTCCCTGGTAATAAGATGGTTGCTCCCTTAGTGGTGACAGCTTCCTTTCTACCTCCGACCACGAAGATTCCTACCTTTCTGTATGTCAGCTTTGTTTGCATCTTACCAGAGTCCTTCTATACCAGGATTTATAGTTGTTTCTTTTAATTGTTTTAGGAGAACAGGCTGAATCCTGTGAAGCAGAATGTGACCCATCTAGGCGGAAGGGTGGCCTAGGGGTGGTCTTCTCTCTGATGTTTTTGAAACATAATTTTGCGAAAAAAGACTGAAATATAGCCTTGGGACTTTAAATGAGGTGGGAGAGATTGGCACACGTGCACACAAACTGCAATAAAAATTGATTTATTGATACAGAGGCTGTATAAACAAATGGGAACAACAATGAATGTGCGTTACCCGGCATAGTGGCCTAGTTAACAGCATAGGTAAAAAACAAATACAATTACACTGCAATTAGTTTGTACATCCATAAAAAGTAGCAAGATCCATAATAACATTAAAACTAATGAATGCATATACATCATCTAACATGTAAAGGTACACATGCATGAGTTGAGACAGTATATGAACAAATGGATCGGGGCAGAAAAGGTGGTTGGCAAGTGAGGTCAGTGATATAAAGACCTCATACTCACCACTCAACTGGGCTGGGTCACCAAAACACTGGATGTCACTGGAGATCCTGACTGACTCACCTCATTTAAAGTCCCAGGGCTATATTTCCCTCTTTTTTCGCAGTTTTTAGGGATGGAGGTGTTAGAGGGGCCTCTCCAGACCATAACTCCCCTTTCTCTCAAATTACCCGGGTGGCAGACACCCATTAGCCCACAATTTGGTCTGCTTTGACCATTTATTCACGTTCACTTTTACATCCAGCCAGCATCGGGACCCACTCCTGGGCTGGCTTGGCCCCTTTTCACTGTGCTCTGCCTGATGGTGGCTTTGCACTTCCGGTATCGGGAGCTGCAACATGCACAGGGGAGGTACTTCTGACCTCCCGCTGTCCTCATCTGTCCCTCGGGGGGGGGTTTGGCCACCTGCATGTCGGCGTGATGTTCTCCACGCCCACTCTATGATGTCCTCTGACCTCACATTCTGTGGGCTGTGTGGAACATCCCGGATGGACGAGGGGTTGTTGCTATGCAAACCTGGTCCTGACGGCCGGCATCCTATATGTTTGTCCGTCACCATCTGTACATGACGCTGGGGGTGGAGTTTCCGGATCCGCCTTGAGTATATCTGGATGCTCGGCGTGGCTGCAGCCTGCATTTGTGTTCTGATGGTCTATCGTGACGGTTAGGTCTGGGAGTGTTTATCACACATGTTTGGAACTTGCTCAATACATTCAGGTAACACTGTTTTTCTTTTTCCATCCATTCTATACCCGCTGTGTAGGTGATTCCTTCTCATCATACACAATACCAATTTTCCATCATTGTCGGTCCAAACATTCCTTCATACACAATTTAGGTTCGTTTATACTATATTTTTTGTTTTCTTTTTGTTTTTACCTACTTGTGATGACTTCTTTTCCGCTGCGGTTCCGGTTGCAATGCCCCCTCAGCTCCCGAACCGGCATTGCTCGTTGCCACCATCCTGACATCCAGTGTTTTGGTGACCCAGTCCAGTTGAGTGGTGAGTATGATGTCTTTATGTCACTGACCTCACTTGCCAACCACCTTTTCTGCCCCGATCCATTTAGTGATTTACATATACTCACTACTTTAATATTTCTGTTATAGAAAAACCCAGTATGCATCTGCCCCTGATGAGCGAGAAGACACTCGCGAAACGCGTAGGGAACCATCGATGCTACCCGCATGCCCATTCTGCTGGGTATCCGCAGTTGGCCATACCATGTTCATACACTGTCTCAACTCATGCATGTGTACCTTTACTTGTTAGATGATGTATATGCATTCATTGGTTTTAACATTATTATGGATCTTGCTACTTCTTATGGATGTACAAACTAATTGCAGTGTAATTGTATTTGTTTTTTACCTATGCTGTTAACTAGGCCACTATGCCGGGTAACGCACATTAATTGTTGTTCCCATTTGTTTATACAGCCTCTGTATCAATTAATCAATTGTTATTGCAGTTTGTGTGCAAGTGTGCCAATCTCTCTCTCACCTCATTTAAAGTCCCAGGGCTATATTTCCCTCTTTTTTCGCAGTTTTTAGGGATGGAGGTGTTAGAGGGGTCTCTCCAGACCATAACTCCCCTTTCTCTTGAAACATAATTTTGGTAACATGCTAGCAGAGAGATGACCTGGAAGGGTAGGTATTTTCCAGATCTGGTTTAGGTCTTTTCTGGGCTGTTGGGAGAGTGGCGGGCCAGTGAAAAGCCTAAGGGTCAAGCATGGTAACCTCCTGGCTTATGTTGCCTCGTGGCTGAAAATTCTTAGATGGTGGCATGTAACAGCGGAGCATATCGGGTCCCTCCCTAGGAGACTCCTAGGTGATAATATCGTGGGTACTGTCTTTCATGTGCCACTGGCCTTAGGGGATTGCCCAGGTCATATTATGAGGTAGGATTTATGTTTGATAAATTCTGAGCGAATTCCCTTGAAGTTTAGGGATCAGGCCTGGCTCGCTTTTCACGGTAAGCTCTATGTGAGGGAGAATGTGATGTGCCTCTCTTTGGACAACTGTGGTTGTCCGAGAGCAGAGTGTCAGGGTGAAGTGGAAACCATCTTTGCCCTTTCGATGTAGAAGTCTATAAAAAGGGAGGGCTCTGATGTAATGATGTGTAGAATGTTGAAGATGTCCCTGCTTTTTAGTTAAAATATATATATATATATATATATATATATATATATATATATATATATATATATATATATATATATATATATATATATATATATATATATATATATATATATATATATAATTTATTTATTTATTATGTATACTTACAAAAAGTAAATATTTAAAACTTTTTTATTTTTGTAAAAAAAAAAAAAAAAGAGTTAAGATGTGTTTCTTGTTTGCAAGATTTTCAAAAAAAAGAAATTGCAAACTCAATATTGAACCCTACAGGCTAAGACTGGGATGCCATTAAATTTCATGTGCGTGTAAAGGCAGGCGTCACAATACTTTTGGTAATATAGTGTATATGAATCCAGATCTCGGACATTTGTCTTTTCTCATTGTTCTGGCCTAGGTAGGGCTGCCAATGTCCTCATCCTTCTGCTCCAGCCGTGGCAGGGCTGCCAATGTCCTCATCCTCCTTAACCAGCCTTGGCAGGTCTGCCAATGCCTTTATCCTCCTGCTCCAGCCTGGAAATGGCTGCCAATCTCTTTATCCTCCTTCTTTCGCCTAGGCAGGGCCACCACTAACCTTATCCTCCTACCTCAGCTTGGACAGTGCTATTGTATTGTTGTTATTGTTATCCTCTTGCTCCAGCCTAGGAAGAAGCAACATCTCCATGCCCTTAGCAGCCATCAAGTTATGTTATATGGTGCAAAGTTCTGCCAACAATCATTTAGAATGGGGCCTGCCAATTTCTATGCCAAACTAAGCCAAATTCCTTATCATAGCTAAGCATGCAAAGCTGACAACTTAAAGTGTAACTAACGCCTTTATTTTTTTGTTTCATATTGAGTTCAAGTACTGAAACCACTATCAGATTATTACTGTTTGTGTCTCCGTCTCCATTCTAGTCCTGGTGATCTTTCTTTTTGACCACTGTGGAGGAAACTTATGAAAAACTGATGAAAAAATTTACATTTTACAGTTGTCATAACAGGAATAGAGGGGAAATCTTATAATGGGGACACCTGTTCCGATCAACCCAACTGTCTAATAGATTTACCTTTGGAGAGATGTGCTTATTTCCTGTTGTATCTTAGTGGAAAAGGAGAAACCCCCCAAAAGGAACTGGGACTTTAATGGCAACAATTATACAAAAATACAAATTTTATTAAATATACATATATACAAAAGTGTCATACCACTAAAAAATTAGATGACAATAATGATGAATTCCCATGAGGTCCAGACAGCTCGACGTGCTTCAGGACACAAACGTCCCTTCGTCAGGGGCAAAAAGTCAGGAAGGAATCACACTGTGTAAAGATCAAATACATAAATGAAAAACAGTAATTACAAAAAATTATTTGCATGTTAGGACATACAGCATGAAAATGACAAAAAGGCATACCCTGAATGGTCACCGTGTAGTTACACTGCTGGACTGGGGGCAAAAAAACGGCATTTGCAGATATGCACTAAGGATGTCACAAGGACATAGATGTACCGAATGGGCCACCAGTCATCTGCATAAATCCCACATTGAGGCAGCAAAGCGTGGCATATAAATGAAGATAATTCTCCGAATCTCTTAAGAGAACGCTCCAACGTGCACAATCTGTCAAACAATTAAAAAAAATAAAAATATATGAAAAGACAGTATTTCTATATATATGGACATTATACCAAACTGTACCCTGTCCATAAAGAGCTTAGACCCTTCTATAATGCATCGTGCCTTGATGTGATCCACAGTGGGAGTGGGGCAGAGGAGTCACGGTAGTCACAGGCAAAAAGATGTCTATCACTGCTCCAAGGTTAGAGGTGAATCTAAGAGAGTATATAAGAACCAAAAATATCTCATAGTAACCAAACATTTTAAGTACAGATTATGTCAGAGGGATTCCTCCTCTACAGACATAGGATCTGCCAGAAGTAAAAAGAGAGAATTGCAAAACAGGAGCTTAATGGAGCAGACATACCTTGAAGAGTATTGTTGGGCATAAAGTAGCTCACTCCATGCGGGCCTCGGAGTGTCAAATACATGCTCCCGCCGTCATAGCAGTGACAGGGCATGTACAGATTTGATGGATCCCCACCACAGAGATCATGCAAGCCTGAACAAACTCCTCTCGGGGTCAGGAACAGCTGGTCTTTGAGTAGAGACAGACTTCCCTCCACGCCTGGTAGTTGAAATTTCAGAGGCGGCAATCAGGAACACTCTCATCAATTAGCTGCTCCAGCAAGACCACTCATAGCAGAAAATAGTATATTTTAAAAGAAAAAGAGGCGCTTCATTGTGCAGTAGTTTAAAATGCTTTAATCCATGAATGGACAACTGACATCAAAGCATTGGCAGGGTAAAACACTGTAGCAATTAAAAAACACAGCCGACGCCGAAGCCGATCAGCTGAGAGTGTGGTGACGTCAGGTCCTCTGGCTCCACCCCACCTCTTTGTTTACCGGTTGTCAAAGCAACCGCTGTGCACTCTCCTTCGGCAGTCTTGTTTACACGCTCGAGCTGTTAGAACACTGATGCCTTCATGCTGTACGTCGCCCTTCCAACTGGGTGGCGTTATACCCGTTGCCATGTTTACGTGGTGCGCAGTGATGTTCTTACGCCGAACCCCGCCCCCTCCAGCTGACGCCTGTCTTTATAAGGCTGGCGTCAGCTGTACATGCCCTGTCACTGCTATGACGGCGGGAGCATGTATTTGACACTCCGAGGCCCGCATAGAGTGAGCTACTTTATGCCCAAAAATACTCTTCAAGGTATGTCTGCTCCATTAAGCTCCTGTTTTGCTATTCTCTCTTTTTACTTCTGGCAGATCCTATGTCTGTAGAGGATGAATCCCTCTGACATAATCTGTACTTAAAATGTTTGGTTACTATGAGATATTTTTGGTTCTTATATACTCTCATAGATTCACCTCTAAACTTGGAGCAGTGATATACATCTTTTTGCCTGTGACTACTGTGGCTCCTCTGCCCCACTCCCACTGTGGATCACATCAAGGTACGATGCGTTATAGAAGGGTCTAAGCTCTTTATGGACAGGGTACAGTCTGGTATAATGTCCATATATACAGAAGTACTGTCTTTTCATATATATATATATATATATATATATATATATATATATATATATATATATATATATATTTTTTTTTTTATTATTGTTTGCCAGATTGTGCACGTTGGAGCGTTCTGTTAAGAGATTCCGAGAATTATCTTCATTTATACGCCACGCTTTGCTGCCTCAATGTGGGATTTGTGCGGATGACTGGTGGCCCATTCGGTACATCTATGTCCTTGTGACATCCTTGGTGCATATCTGCAAATGCCGTTTTTTTGCCCCCAGTCCAGCAGTGTAACTACACGATGACCATTCAGGGTATGCCTTTTTGTCATTTTCATGCTGTATGTCCTAACATGCAAATAATTTTTTGTAATTACTGTTTTTCATTTATGTATTTGATCTTTACACAGTGTGATTCCTTCCTGACTTTTTTCCCCTGACGAAGGGACGTTTTTGTCCTGAAACGCGTTGGGCTGTCTGGACCTCATGGGAATTCATTGTTATTGTCATCTAATTTTTTAGTGGTTTGACACTTTTGTATATATATACAGTCAGGTCCATAAATATTGGGACATTGACACAATTCTAATCTTTTTGGATCTATACACCACCATAATGGATTTGAAATGAAACGAACAAGATGCGCTTTAACTGCAGACTTTCAGCTTTAATTTGAGTGTATTTACATCCAAATCAGGTGAATGGTGTAGGAATTACAACAGTTTGTATATGTGCCTCAAACTTTTTAAGGGACCAAAAGTAATGGGACAGATTAACAATCATCCATCAAACTTTCACTTTTTAATACTTGGTTGCAAATACTTTGCAGTCAATTCCAGCCTGAAGTCTGGAACACATAGACATCACCAGACTCTGGGTTTCATCTCTGGTGATGCTCTGCCAGGCCTCTACTGCAACTGTCTTCAGTTCCTTCTTGTTCTTGGGGCATTTTCCCTTCAGTTTTGTCTTCAGCAAGTGAAATGCATGCTCAGTCAGATTCAGGTCAGTTGATTGACTTGGCCATTGCATAACATTCCACTTCTTTCTCTTAAAAAAACTCTTTGGTTGCTTTCGCAGTATGCTTGGGGTCATTGTCCATCTGCACTGTGAAGCACCGTCCAATGAGTTCTGAAGCATTTTGCTGAATATGAGTAGATAATATTGCCCAAAATACTTAGGAATTCATCCTGCTGCTTTTGTCAGCAGTCACATCATCAATAAATACAAGAGAACCAGTTCCATTGGCAGCCATACATGCCCACGCCATAACACTACTACCACCATGCTTCACTGATGAGGTGGTATGCTTTGGATCATGAGCAGTTCCTTTCCTTCTCCATACTCTTCTCTTCCCATCACTCTGGTACAAGTCGATCCTGGTCTCATCTGTCCATAGGATTTTGTTCCAGAACTGTGAAGGCTTTTTTAGATGTTGTTTGGCAAACTCTAATCTGGCCTTCCTGTTTTTGAGGCTCACCAACGGTTTACATCTTGTGGTGAACCCTCTGTATTCACTCTGGTGAAGCCTTCTCTTGATTGTTGACTTTGACACACATACACTTACCTCCTGGAGAGTGTTCTTAATCTGGCCAACTTGTGAAGGGTGTTTTCTTCACCAGGGAAAGAATTCTTCGGTCATCCACCACAGTTGTTTTCCATGGTCTTCCGGGTCTTTTGGTGTTTCTGAGCTCACCGGTGCGTTCTTTCTTTTTAAGGATGTTTCAAACAGTTGATTTGGCCACACCTAATGTAATGACAGCTCTTTGGATCTCGTATTGAGAGTCCTCACAGGACCGAGCAACGCTGATCAGCGGAGCTGCACTGGCTGACAGCATAATCAGCACACTTGCGGTAGTAGTAGCAGCAGGTGTTTCATCCTCCTGCACACTACTGGTTAACTCACTCTCTCCCCACTTTCCTGAGTAAGACAAAGTGTCCGAGAAGAGTTCTGATAGTCCATTAGACGGAATGTCAGAATCTGAGATGGTCGAACACTCTTCGGCCGGGAGATAATTTCGCTTGGCTCGCGCCTTGACTGGCACCTCTATGACATCCCCCTTCACGGCCACTGGTATAACTTTCCCCACAGGCACACCATGCTCACTTCTCGCTGACTTACCCAGCCCCCTGTGCTTTTCTCTCGGATGGCTCAGACATCAGAGTGAGTAGTTGGGCTCAAACTCAGCCTCTAGGAGCGATCAGTGCGCTGCGTCCTGGGGTAGTCGTTGCAGCAAGGGTGACAGCCTCCTGAACAACTTGGGTGACAACCCATGGGCTCGGGGCATCGCACTCCGATGGGATGGCAACATTCTTATCAAAATGGACTTGTAGGATCTGTGGAGGTAGAGTTGGAGGGACAACCTCAAACAAATGCTCTTCACAGTGTCCACAGACAATCCAAGGCCTCAACTGCGTAGTCAGGCCAGAACATTTTCCACAAATCAGTCCTAGAGACTCATAGCCTCCATCTGTATACAGGGCAAGCTCGCCCTGCGGTGTGTACCACACTCCGGTGTCAGTCAGGACAGGTTTTTCCGTAACTTGGACCCAAATAGGCACTCAGTGCATACTTTTGCCAATCCGCAATCTCACTCAGGAACTGCAGCATCTCCTTCATTAACCCACAATCAGATGCACGTGGCAGCACTTCCTTATCCTCCTCTGCAGAGTGGGGACTCCCCCCCTGCCAACGGATTGGTGCGAAGGATTTTTGGGAACTGTGGCACCCACCTTTTTCCAGCTGCGGCGCTCCAAAACTGTAATGGAGACCATTTTTGAGCCTGTATTAACCCCCACTGCGCTGGTGCGAAGTGTCAAAAGACCAGGCTGATCTTCTCCCTCGAGCAATGAGACTTGATGGTTCTTCCCTACATTGATAGTACACACAACAACACAGTCTATAAGAAGGGTAAATGTTACTTACCACCTTCCCACAGAGCTAGATGAAATCCCAATGGAGCTGAAGCCGGTTGCTATGGGCGACTGCTGCAAGGACTACGCCTTAGCCCCATGTCAAATGTAGCAAAGTCTTTAGCCTCTTCAAGTTTAATGAGGACCTCTAAAGCCAAAGATGACATCCTTCAATATGTAGTAGGTTGTGAGGCATAGTGGATGCAAAGATGGTGAAAGTAATTGGGTGCCAAACACTTCTTGGATGTAAAAGAGGTTTTATTTCTCTTAACAGTCCTTTTTGTATTTTTGGGGGAAAGAGGGTTAGGGCCAGGACACCCTTAAGTAGTTGTAGTTTCAAACTGGCATACTCCAAGACTTCAGTAGGAGGACAGCCGTGCAGGGAAAGGCCCCAGTAAGGCGCCACATCTGCACATGCAGGAATGCTGTCTCCTATGGCAACAGTCTTCACATTTCCTAACTCAAACGTAACAGTTCCATCAGCTTCACTGCTTCTTGTAGTTCTTCAACACTGAGCTCCCAGTCTCTCACTAGACCCACTGATTCCCTGACTATGAATCCCGTGAGCTCCTATAATCTTTGCGGTGGTATCTCCCTCGAGCGTCACCCATGCTTCCCTGCTGGGTCCCTAGCTTGGCACTTCAAATACTTCTCAAGTTTCACCCCCACTGACCAGCTCGGTCCCTGGCTTGACACACAAGGCTGCTCTGCAAGCGTCACCTCCACTGGTTGGGTCCCTGACTTGATCACCACCTGAAGTTTCCTGATTCTCCACTGTGCCCGTTCGGTGAGAATACTGCTCTGGCGCTTGCTTCAGTTTCTCAGTGTGGTCCCTGGTAAAGGTGGTTGGTCCCTTAGTGGCGACAGCACCCCTTCTACCTCCGTCCACGACAGGTTCTCCGCCCGGCGGAACCGTCACTTTTGGTTGGACTGCAAGCCACAATCCCAACCCTGTACTGCCCTTTTACTTCTGGATAGATCCTCACACAGCCTGGCAGCCAGATGCCCCCAAAATAGGCCCGATCTCCAGCCTAACAGCCCGGGGCATTTGACACATGTCCACCCAGACAGCCATCCAGGTGGCACAGAACAGATCACCTGACTCCACCCAAATATATAGGTATTCCCAGCAGGCCAAGGGATTCAAGAAAACCCCTGCCCATTGGCTGAGATACCCCATATACCCATTAAGCTGACCTTGGGTTGTGCTTCTCATATTTAGTACCACCAAGTACCCGGCCACCTAGTGGTAGAAGAGAAAAGTGCAACAAGGCCAAACTTAAGGAGAAATCAATGGATCTCTATCAATCAACAAAAATAACTTACTCCTGGTAAGTAAATTTGTGAGGAGCTCCCTGCCTAAGCTACAGGGTGCTACATCAGTCATCTCAGAGTTTATTTAACCACACCACCTACCACCTTTAAACCATGCCCATTATTTAGTGCACTCTAAACCACGCCCACTTTTCACTTACTGTGCGCGCCGCATTTCTTCATTTGCCGGTGCCTGGGGCCCACTCTTGATCTTGCACATGGGCCCACTCATTTCATGATACGCCCTTGCCCCCATGAATACTAAGCCCACAGCATTAAGCTTTCTTCACCATGTCACAGGACTTGCAGTTAAGAGTCAGAAGGATCAAGGTGCTTTCTATAGCATACCAGTCTCTTTCCGATGTCAGTTCAATAGCTCTGGCCAGCTGGGCATTCTCCCTTATGACATCTATTCCCAGGTCCCACTATCACTCACATTTAGAAGACTCTATCCAGGCCTTTTAGGCCATCTGCGCCACACTACAGGACCCGCAGAAGAAGATCAGGGGTAACCAAGGCGACTACAGCTGTCCCCACACAATCTGTGCCACCTCTCCATGGAATTTAGCCCTGCACAGGGATCTTTAGATAAGCTTAGTACAGGATTATATCTGCTCAGAATGGTGATAGAAGGGGAGGGGTGGCTCACACACAGGAGCTGACGGAGTGAGGAAGAGGGTAAGGGGAGAGAGGAGTGCTGCAAGCTAAAGGAGGCACGTAAACTGACCACGGCAATCAGGGTTTAGCAGCTATGATTGCCGCGGTCAGAACACATGGGGACAAAGGAACTGGCAGGATCAACCAGGTTTTTTATAGTTTTGAATAATTACACTGCACAAGCATATGCAGTTTACCATGCTTTAAAGGAACGGGATCATTTTTATTTTTTAGGGTTAAAACTACTTTAATGCAAACACATGTTCACAATCTCTTATCACCATGAACCACGAGAGTAAGACTCTATCAAAATCTGGCTGGCTTCTAAATATTTCTATCATACATCAGACAGAACTATAGCCATCTGTGAAGATGATTATTCACTTCCATAAACATTATTTTATGTATACCATAGTGTACCATAGTCTATACTAGCCTTTCTTAAACAGAGTTCCTTCTAAGGCCTATAGGCATTCCTTGAGCAGTGGTGGATTGATCTCCCACTTGACAATCCATATGTAGTCCTGGTACTGACGTCACAACTGGGACAGTGACCACTGGGTCAGTGGTATTTAACAGTGACCATCAATGTAGGGGGGCACTGCACTGATCACCAATGTAAGGGGCATTCTACCTACTGACTGCCAGTGTAAGGGCCCCTCAGCCACCGAGCACCAATTGACTCTACTGCTGCTATGATTATTACTGAAAATAATAGTTATATAGGGCAAGAAGTGTTAAAAAATATTCTGCTCTGTGTGTTAAAATCGACATGTACCCCACATTCTATTATTTGCTCTTATATTTATAACTTGCCTATCACATTAATGTTCCAAAAGCTGTAGATATAAAAATTTTCAGCAAAAATTCCTTGAGATTTTAAAATTATTTTGAGGTTCCACTGTGGTAAAAGGGTGAGAAATTCTGGTCTATCTTATATAAAGCTTGACAATTCCTTCATTATGGCTTAGATGCCTTCCTCTTTTTTTTTTCTCTCTCTCTTTCTCCCTGTATAATTTGCTAACCAATAAAAAAATAAATAAAAAAATGATTTTTTTGACAAATTACTGTTTGTAACACTATCTGTGAAAAACTGTCAGCTGGTCTTTTGTGATAAGGAGTATGAAATGCTAGCGATAAACAGAAGATAAATCATTTGACTACTGTATGTGACTGTACCTAGTCATGTGCACATATACACAAACTAAATATGGTGGCTTTAACTCCTCTATAGCCAAGATGTGGATAACATTAATTACCTTCGACTCATAGATGGGTGGTCTAGCCAAATCTTACTCCGTTACACACAAAGGGGTAGGGTAGGTACACACCAAGGGGTAGGGTAGGATTTATGGGTGCACACTTGCAAGTGGCTTTGTAAACCCCTGTGAAAAGAGGTAATATAGGGGTATATACTTACCTGTCCTCCGATCTTTGCTTTCTTGAAGCTAAGCCAGGTGATGACTCTTCCACATCTAACTTACCTGGAAGTGTCAGCTGGTTCCCTGACATGTGTTATGGTGCCACTTGCCAGCAGCTACATCACTACAGGAAACAGTAGTGGTGAAGAGCAAAGATCAGAAACACTGGTGGTGAGACGGATTACTAAATTTACGTACAGTATGTCATGGGGTACTTAAATAAGTGTAGCATTGGGTTGGATTCTCTAAATCCTACCCAGCAGTGCTGAGAATAAACAGCAGCAAGGACATGTTTTTCTCTTCTCTCCTGTTCCTAGCAGCCTTGATGTAGGAGGACTTCTGACTGGCTACTGGTCATGCTAAGCCCCACCCACCACAGGAAAAAGAGCAGAATACCCTTGGGGGGGGGGTTGAGAAAAGTCTCCAGGGACATGGAGGGGGGTGGGGGGGGGCTGGCTAAGGACGTGCGGAGAAGTGACCCTCTGTGCTTCAGAGGCATATGTGTGTGTCCCAGGAAGGGTCATTAGAGACTGATGCCTTGCTTATTGCTGTGTGCAGCCTGGCCTGAAAGTTCCAGGAGCCCAGTGCTGCTGTGCTGTGAGCAGTGTCCTGTGTAGGGCATTGTTATTACCTAGAGGTGCTTCAGAATCTTTACAGGTTGGAGAGGTAAGCTCAGGACTGTGGACCACATTTAGCCTGGGACCCTGTCCTATTCCATGACCACCCTGAATGGGAGATCAATCTTATGCCGCGTACACACGATCAGACATTCCGACAACAAATGTTCGATAGGAGCTTGTTGTCGGAAATTCCGACCGTGTGTAGGCTCCTTCAGACATTTTTTGTCGGAATTTCCGACAACAAAAATTTGAGAGCTGGTTCTCAAATTTTCCGTCAACAAAATCCATTGTCGTAAATTTTGATCGTGTGTACACAGTTCCGACGCACTAAATTCCGCGCATGCTCGGAATCAAGCAGAAGAGCCGCACTGGCTATTGAACTTCCTTTTTCTAGTCCCGTCGAACATGTTGTACATCACCACGTTCTTGCCGTTCGGAATTTCCGACAACATTTGTGCGACCGTGTGTATGCAAGACAAGTTTGAGCCAACATCCATTGGAAATAAATCACAGGATTTCGTTGTCGGAATGTCCGATCATGTGTATGCAGCATTTAGACTGAACAGTGACCAGAAGAACCCCACCATATTTTTGGATTGATGAGAGGTTTCTTGGTCACCTTGTTTAAATACAGCTGTTGTTGAATGTTGCTGCCTGAGGGGAATGTTGCTCCTATCTACCCTGGCAGTACAGACACTCCCACTGGGGAGTAAGCGCACCACTGTAAGGACCCCAACATCTGCAGGACTTTATTTAGTATCCCACTGGCCAGCAGTAGACAGATTTTTTTTTAGTTAGACTACACTGCTGTTGATATTGTCGCCATTTCTGTTATTGATGAAACATCCTTGTCTCTTTACTTCTGCCTGTTTAATTCTAACTCAAGGGGAACAATGGGCAAGAGAATACTCTGACTTGGAACACATGTAAATCTGTACTGGTACTACTGTTACTCATTGTTTTTTAACCAATCTTTCCTTTCCAACATTTCCCTCTTGTTAATAAAGTCCATTTAAAATGCAATACAGGTGTGTCTGTGTTTTAAGGTCCAAGTGTCATCACTGCTGCATGGCAGAGGGACTTTTACTAAGGCAGCCTACATTTTGAAGTATAAACATTGCAGCTTTCTTGCAGTTTTTTTAAATGAAAATAAAAAGGGCATAATTTAGTTGCAAAAAAAACACAATTTTGTACTCTGCATATTAGGTCCAAAATTACTTTTTGGAGAAACAGCCTACCTGCCTGCTATACACATGTAAACAGAAATCCAAGCTAGAGATGAGTGAATTATTAAAAAAAAAATCTGTACTTCCAGGAATTCAGTGAATACTGAGTGAAATCACTGATTTAGTAAAGAAATACACTTCATATTACAGAAACACCTAAAAAGTACTATTATTCCTTATTAGGTTGCTGATGTCACAAGGTATAGGCATTATACCCCTAATAAGCTCCGCTAACCTTAAAAATAGGATCCCCCCATTGGAACCCACTAGATGGCTAGAGATGACGCATAGGAGCAAAGAGCTCACAATGCTAATAAAGCATGGGCTTCCTATTTGGGGAGGAGTACCTGCTGTCACTCTTGAAATACCTCAATAAGAGCCATTTTTGAGCCACTCAACCAGCTCTCTTGAACAAATCTTATTTACGGGCAAAGTGAAAAGTTGCTTCCCAGTAACCCTGAGCAAGAGACCATAATACACTGCAACAGGCACAAATCAGTTTGTTCATTCCCAATGAACACAATTGATGCAAAAACAACAAATAATGTACTAAAGAAATAGGTCCCAATACCGAATGGCACAATGAAAAAAAATCTACAGTAAAGTAAGAAACAAAATCAGTGTTGACTATTCAAGAACAGGATCAAAAACACTTGAAAGACATCTGTCATGGAAAACATGGGGGATCAGCATTACTGAGCAACAAAGGATATTTGTTGAAATCTTGATATATAGAGAATAGTAGGAGTGGATGTACATATATATACACCAAAATGTACCTTTATTTATACAGTATGCATATTTATGTGTACAGTATATGTTTATATTTCATGTATATGTATATTTATTTATGTTTTACATTTATGCACAGTAGATGTTTTTAAGCATGTTGTCAGGGTTAATTGATGAATTGATGACTTCCTTACAAAGAAAATATTGATTTAGATATTGTCTTTATACCCAAGTATTTATATTTCCACATGGTTGGGGTAGGGGGTTATGCTATTTTAAAATAATTGTGGTAAAATAATTACAGCAGCATATCATCATGTAATGTGCCCTCAGTGTCTAAAAAGCCTAATTGCACCGCTCAGCAAAAAATTAAGTTCCCAAAAAAACATATATATAGAACACATACAGTATGTCACAAAAGTGAATACACCCCTCACATTTTTGTAAATATTTTATTATATCTTTTCATGTGACAACACTGAAGCAATTAACACTTTACCACAATGTAAAATTAGTGAGTGTACAGCTTGTATAACATTGTAAATTTGCTGTCACCTCAAAATAACTCAACACACAGCCATTAAAGTCTAAACCGTTAGCAAAAAAAGTGAGTACACCCCTAGGTGAAAATGTCCAAATTGGGCCCAATTAGCCATTTTCCCTCCCCGGTGTTATGTGACTCATTAGTGTTACGGTCTCAGGTGTGAATGGGGAGCAGGTGTGTTAAATTTGGTGTTATCACTCTCACTCTCTCATACTGGTCACTGGGAGTTCAACATGGCACTTCATGGCAAAGAACTCCCTGAGGATCTGAAAAAAAGAATTGTTGCTCTACATAAAGATCACATAGGCTATAAGAAGATGGTCAAGACCCCGAAACTGAGCTACAGCACGGTGGCCAAGACCATACAGCGGTTTAACAGGACAGGTGCCACTCAGAACAGGCCTCGCCATGGTCGATCAAATAAGTTGAGTGCACGTGCTCAGCGTCATATCCAGAGGTTATCTTTGGGAAATAGAGGTATGAGTGCTGCCAGCATTGAGGCAGAGGTTGAAGGGGTGGGGGGGTCAGCCTGTCAGTGCTCAAACCATACGCTGCACTCTGCATGAAATTGGTCTGCATGGCTGTCATCCCTGAAGGAAGCCTCTTCTAAAGATAATGCACAAGAAAGCCTGCAAACAGTTTGCTGAAGACAAGCAGACTAAGGACATGGATTACTGGAACCATGTCTTGTGGTCTGATGAGACCAAGATAAACTTATTTGGTTCAGATGGTGTCAAGCATGTGTGGCGGCAACCAGGTAAGGAGTACAAAGACAAGTTTGTCTTGACTACAGTCAAGCATGGTGGTGGGAGTGTCATGGTCTGGGGCTGCATGAGTGCTGCCTGCACTGGGAAGCTACAGTTCATTGAGGGAACCATGACTGCCGACATGTACTGTGACATACTGAAGCAGAGCATGATCTCCTCCCTGGGCTGAGACTGGGCTGCAGGGCAGCATTTCAACATGATAATGACCCCAAACACACCTCCAAGACGACCACTGCCTTGCTAAAGAAGCTGAGGGTAAAGTGATGGACTGGCCAAGCATGTTTCCAGACCTAAACCCTATTGAGCATCTGTGGGGCATCCTCAAATGGAAGGTGGTGGAGCCCAAGGTCTCTAACATCCACCAGCTCCGTGATGTCATCATGGAGGAATGGAAGAGGACTTCAGTGGCAACCTGTGAAGCTCTTGTGAACTCTATGCCCAAGGGGGTTAAGGCAGTGCTGGAAAATAATGGTGGCCACATAAAATATTGACACTTTGGGTCTAATTTGGACATTTTCACTTGGCTGTGTGTTGAGTTATTTTGAGGGGACAGCAAATGTACACTGTTATACAAGCTGTAAACTCACCACTTTACTTTGAAGCAAAGTGTCATTTGTTTTGTGTTGTCATATAAAAAGATATAATAAAATACTTAAAAAATGCGAGGGGTTTACTCACTTTTGTGAGATACTGTATATTTAATGTATATGACACAAGTCTATGTACATAAAATCAGCCACTAAATAAAACAAAAATATACACATAAGTAAAAAAAGTCCTTAGTCCATATAGGCAAAGTTCCAATACTCAAAGCAGCGCTCCAATCAAAACACACGTCACTTCTGGTCACACTCTGATGCATTCCATCATCAGGACTTTGGACGGGAACAGAGACGCTCAGAGCATGACATTACAGCAACCAAAAGTGTCGTGTGCGTGTCACTACCAGGAAGGAACAGCCAGATACTTTCAATGCAGTGGATGGCAGAAGGCATTCCATACCGATTGGTGATAACACACAGTTTGATTATTCAACCAAATGCCTGTTACCATTTATGTTGTGTAAGTGTATTTTTAAAGGGGGGGTCATCTTGAATAAACTTATAAAATGGTATCACGCTATGTGGAGCCTTTTTTTACATGATTAAACCACCCTGATTGATGAGCTGTTTGAGAAAACCAGACCAAGCGGGAGACACCTGGTGTGTTCAAGGCTTTTGAATTACATCCCTTTGGTGAGTGTAAACCCCTAGGGGAGTGTGTTTCATGTGGTGTGGACTCTAGTGGATGGTATATGCCTATCAACCAATGAGTAGAATCCTTCACCTATCAATTGAACTGTCTCATCACCTATCAACATACTACCGATTTCTTATATGTTTTTACATGTTAATGCTGGTCATACTTAATTTATTTGATTGGAGCGCTGCTTTGAGTATTTGAGTTGCCTATATGGACTAAGGACTTTTTTTCTTACGTGTATATGTAATGTGCCCTGCTGCCTCCCATGTAATGTGCCCTGCTGAGTCCCCCATGTAATATGCACTGTTGCCTCCATGTAATTTGCCCTTCTGCCCCAATGTAATGTGCCCTGCCGCCCCCCCCATCTAATGTGCTCTGCTCCCCACCCCCCATGTAATGTGCTCTGGTGTCCCCTCTGTACTTTGCCCTCCTTCTCCCCTGTGCTCTGCCTGATAAACCCCTTTGCTCTGCCCTGCTGACCTTCTATGTTCTGCCCTGTTGCCCCCCTGTACCCTTCTTATCTCAACTTTGACCTAGAATGTGAAGCACAAGCCTCACATTTAAAACTGTAGGTAAGTTGCATATTTATTCTATTATTTAATGCTTTTTCTAAAAATAATTGTTGTTATATCAACAGCTCGCTGATCACACCAATGTTCTGTTAGCTGTAGCTCTGAACGCTATAGCAGGGGTTCCCTTAGATCTCAAACTTTTTGCCAAGGGTTCCTCCAAGGTAAAAAGGTTGGGAAACCCTGCACTATATTGTACATTACAGACTCCTGCACTATATACACTATATTGTACATTACAGACACCTGCGCTATAAACACTATATTGTACATTACACACTCCTCCTGCACCATATACACTATATTTTATGTAGCGCTGGGATTTTTGCTATCTAATGCTATGTAAGTATGTAATGCTATTAGATTAGTGTGTGGCTCCCTCTATTGTCCAGCTTATCTCTGTGAAATAAGACTTTGTTTACACATCAGAACATGCTGTAATGTGCAGGAAGTGACTTAAAGGTTTACCTGGAAAAGACTTACTTACCCACAGTGCCTCACTTACCTACCTATGAGGCCAAGTTAAAGAACTGCATGCTGGGTAGTGAAATAAAAGGCCTAGCGCGACCATGCTTTTTCTCTTCTTCCCGGGACGTGTGACCTGCCTGTGGGGACCAGTGTGGGAGTGTTTAGAAGAGCGCGGCCTGCTTGGCGCAGAACGAAGTTGATGCCACCAGAGAGGTGTTGGACACAGTGTGCTGGAGGCATGTGTGATTGGGTCGGAGGATCCAGGGAGCCCGAAGGAGCCTAACGGCAGCTATAGTTCAATGGACAGAGCAGTGCGGTGTACTGGAGCCCACTGGGCGCGGGACTGAGATCGCGGAGACTTGGCAGTACAGCTGTCCGGGCCTGGTATGGTGAGAGGGCTGTTGCCCAAGATTTATATAGAGCACTAACACGGTATAGACTAATAGCGAAGTGTTGCTGAGACCTGTAGTCCTACGAAACAGTCTCAGTCAAATAGACTGTGTTTAACCAGGCCTCAAAGACTGTACTCCACTAGACATTAACTGATGGTCCGGTTGCATTCTCACAGAAGAAAGTTACAAGTGTGTTGCATAATTGAGTTCACCGTTATTTACCACTTTATATTACTTTGTCATCTGTTCACTCACTGGAATACAAATACTGCAGTATAATATGGCTAGCTGAAGAAAGAAGAAAAGAGACTATACCATTAATTGTAAGGCATTGTGTTTCCGTTACATGCTCTAGGAGCTGCATTGCAACGCAGGGGGAGCTCTTGAGCATTTATACTGTATTGTATTGTGTTTTCTAGCACAAGATAGTGTGCTGCAAGTCCAGTGTGTGTTTGCGTGGTCGCACTGGAAGTGGGAAGGTGCCCAGTGTCAAGGTCTTACCACCCTGAGAACTAGTCCCACTTGGAGGCGCGCCTGCATGCATCATTCAGGTAATCTTTTAGTGACAATTATTTACATGCACCTAGTTTATTATTGTCCTGAAATTGTGTACCAGGATTGTTATTGTAATTACTGTATTAAAACCAGTTTTCAGTAAACTTACAGTCTGGTTAAAATATAACTGGTGTGAGGCTTTGTTCATTCTAATAGCAGGTGGAACAACGGATACCCAGTTTATAATAGAGGTACAATATATGGTTATTCCTTGTTATTGGGTTTCACACCAACACTGTTACACAGCTGTGTCAGGTGGGTTGAGCCAATTCATTGGGGGTGGAAAAAGAGTACAGGCCCGATTAATTACCAGCAGCTCCTTTGGGGGTAAGTGCTACATTTACATTACAAACTTCTCCTGCCCTGTATAAACCAGTGGTCATCAACCCTGTCCTCAGGGCCCACTAACAGGCCAGGTTTTATGTATTACCTTGGGGAGATGCAGACTAGAATACTGCAATCACTGAGCAGCAAATTATATCACCTGTGATGTATTTCAGTTATCTTGCAAACCTGGCCTGTTAGTGGGCCCTGAGGACAGGAGTTGATGACCGCTGGTATACACTATACTGTACATTACAGACTCCTGCACTTTATACACTATATTGTACATTATATAAGTATGACCAAAGTGTTCATTGTCTTAACAGTTTAAGCCAATCCCACTGTGGCCACACCCACTTTTCACCACAGTGTGCTGCTCTACATGAACATCTCTGACACAATGGAAACCATGCCCATTCATTACTGCAGCTCACTATGCACACCACATTTTGTTTATTTTTTATCAAGCAATGGGGCCCACAAATCTTGCACACAGGCCCACTAATTTCATGGAACACCCATGTGTTGTTATGTTATATTAGTTACAAATGGTGCTTAGTAGTACCAAAGTACAGCTCAGAAAAAAAAATTCTTATAGTTTAGATCCTCTGTCAGGTTTTTATTGAGATTTGTATCCCCATTGGGTAGATTTTCATGTGAACTCCTGTATTCGAAATAATGCATTTTAAACATCTACATACCAGATAAGATGGAGGAAAAAAGTAAACTTTTTAACTGGTGGCTGGAATGTTCTAGCAGTTGCTAAACAAAGATAACAGATAAAATGATGTCCTCAGATGCCTTGTGAAAAAACACATTTTCTAACTTACAGTCTAAACAGAACAGTGACATTAATAGAGAAGAAATTAACCTTGAGTATTCTCTTTATATTACACATGCATGTTTATGAAAAAGCATTTAAAACTTTTGACCGAGAAAAAATTCCATACAGTGACCCTGGATGATTTTACAGAAGCACAAAATTCAATGCGTATAAAAGCTAGGTTTAACTATCTAGTATCTGGCACATATATTATCAGGTTTGTTTCACAGAATGGAACAGACTTGGTTTGTAATTATAAGCAAACACATCTTGTGAAATCATTATTTTGCAAAAAACTGTTTCAATTGGTTTTAAAGATGAATTTGGGGATAATTTAAAAACTACCCTTGCAGTGCCTAGGGTACCAGTAAGAAGCAGTTTTACATATCTTTTTCCTCTTTCCCCGGCAGCCAGCACTTTTGTCTTCCCTCAGATGCTCTGGTTGGTGAAGGAACTAATGCCGCGTACACACGGTCGGACTTCTTGGCTACAAAAGTCCGACGGCCCGTCCGACAGACTTTCGACGGACTTGCTGCGGACTTGCTGCGGACTTTCTAACGAACGGACTTGCCTACATACGATCACACAAAAGTCCGACAGCCTAGTACGCGGTGACGTACACCAAGTCCGACGAGACTATAAAACAGAAGTTCAATAGCCCGTACGACACCCTTTGGGCTCCTTCTGCTAATCTCGTGTTTATCTCGTGTTTATCTCGTGTTAGCAGAAGTTTGGTGAGAGACGATTCGAGCTTGCGAGACTCGTATTTTTCAGTTTGTTTTAACTGTTGTTCAGTCTGTGCTTGTGAGGTTTGTATCTGCTTTTCAGTGCGTTTGGTCAGTTGGCATTGAACAATCTTTGTTTTATTGTCCGCTCGTTGCTGATTTTCAGGTCGCTCTACACAGGCCTTGCTGTTCTTCAGTGCGTTCTGTTAAGTGCGTTCTGACCAGCCGACCGTTTTCAAGCCATGTTACCTGTACGGACTCGTCGCAGAGCTCGTGCATTGCATGTGCTTGGTGCTGTAGTTTATTCTTCAGCCCAAGACCAGTCCATGAACAGGGCGAGGAGGAGTTCATGGACGAAGAATTGGTTGCTCCAGCGTGACCAATTCTGTCACATGCCATTTGTCCGTGAGATCCATGAGAATAATCCTGAGGATTTCAGGAACTTTCTCCGGATGACGGACCCCGTTTTTGACCATTTGGTGGCTTTGCTCACCCCTTATATCAGCAGACAGGATACCTGCATGAGGCAAGCCATCACTCTGGAGCAGGGGCTAGTCGCCACGTTGCGGTACTTGGCGACAGGGAGAAGCCTGCAGGACCTTAAGTTCCCGACAGGAATCTCCCCCCAGGCTCTGGGGATCATTATCCCAGAGACCTGTTCTGCCATCATTCAGGTCCTGCAGAAGGAGTATATTAAGGTAAGAATTTTATCCTTTATTAGCATCACATGTTATTTTATTTAATGTTTGATAATGTAATGTATTTCTTAACTCAAACACTACTTACCATCATTGCAATATAGTGTGAATGTCCCCTTTTTGTCCTCATGCATGCTGTAATTTTTTCATGTTCTTTTTTGTCCTGCATGTATATTTGCCTTCACTAACCTCCCCACTCACTTTGAATGTATTTTGTTAGCTGCATTGTAGTTTTTTTACCCTAAACTCCATCCAAATGGTGTGTGTGTCATTAACTCGATTTCCAATCCCCCCCCCTAAACTCCATCCAAATAGTGTGTGTCATTAACTCGATTTCCAATCCCCCCCTCTAAACTCCATCCAAATAGTGTGTGTGTCATTAACTCGATTTCCAATCCCCTCCACCCCCCTAAACTCCATCCAAATAGTGTGTGTGTCATTAACTCGATTTCCAATCCCCTCCCACCCCCTAAACTCCATCCAAATAGTGTGTGTGTCATTAACTTGATTTCCAATCCCCCCCCTAAACTCCATCCAAATAGTGCGTGTGTCATTAACTCGATTTCCAATCCCCCCCCCAACTCCATCCAAATAGTGTGTGTGTCATTAACTCGATTTCCAATCCCCTCCCCCCTAAACTCCATCTAAATAGTGTGTGTGTCATTAACTCGATTTTCAATCCCCCCCCCCCAAACTCCATCCAAATAGTGTGTGTGTCATTAACTCGATTTCCAATCCCCCCCCCCCCAAACTCCATCCAAATAGTGTGTGTGTCATTAACTCGATTTCCAATCCCCTCCCCCCCTAAACTCCATCCAAATAGTGTTTGTGTCATTAACTCGATTTCCAATCCCTTCCCCCCCTAAACTCCATTCAAATAGTGCGTGTGTCATTAACTCGATTTCCAATCCCCTCCCCCCTAATAATTTGCTATAATGTTCTGTGGTGTTGATTTTAAAAAAGCAAATATATGTTGCACTTTGCAAAATGCATTTGCACTCTGCAAGTGCATTTGCTCCAGGGCTTTAGTAAATGAGCAGAAGTTCTGCTGATTTCCATCATCCAATCATGTGCAAGCAACAAAGTGTTTGGATTAATTGCCCTTGCATGTGATTGGGTACTCCTTGCAACATGAAGCCTTTTTACCTTACCTTATTTACTAAGCTGTGGAGCAACTGCACTTGCAGAGTGCAACAACTGCACTTTTCAAACTGCACAGTCTTGTAGCTTTTAGTCAATCAAACCCTGCGTGTCCTTAAACTTAATTTCTAATTTCACCTCCCCCTAAAATGTAATAAAGTGCCATCAGAGGGGGTGAGCAATCTGATAAGTGTGCCTTTCCATATTATTTATTAAAGAAGATTTCAATTATTTAATGTTATACTGATGCTGGGCAATATTGTTTTAAGTGTAATGTTCTTGCAATGTTCTTTTCAAAATTACTGATTTTTGGTTTCCTGCTTGATTCCCCAGTTTCCTTCAACGCCACAGGAATGGCAGACTGTGGCATCCCATTTTGCCACCCGTTGGGACTTTCCCAACTGTGGAGGGGCTATAGATGGGAAACATGTCCACATCGTGCCACCACCCCATTCGGGGTCATACTATTTTAATTATAAGGGGTTCCATAGTATTGTCTTAACCACTTCAGCCCCGGAAGGATTTACCCCCTTCCTGACCAGAGCACTTTTTACAATTTGGCACTGCGTCGCTTTAACTGCTAATTGCGCGGTCATGCAATGCTGTACCCAAACGAAATTTGCGTCCTTTTCTTCCCACAAATAGAGCTTTCTTTTGATGGTATTTGATCACCTCTGCCGTTTTTATTTTTTGCGCTATAAACGGAAAAAGACCGAAAATTTTGAAAAAAAATGATATTTTCTACTTTTTATTATAAAAAAAATCCAATAAACTCAATTTTAGTCATACATTTAGGCCAAAATGTATTCGGCCACATGTCTTTGGTAAAAAAAATGTCAATAAGCGTATATTTATTGGTTTGCGCAAAAGTTATAGCGTCTACAAACTAGGGTACATTTTCTGGAATTTACACAGCTTTTATTTTATGACTGCCTATGTCATTTCATGAGGTGCTAAAATGGCAGGGCAGTACAAAACCCCCCCAAATGACCCCATTTTGGAAAGTAGACACCCCAAGGAAATTGCTGAGAGGCATGTTGCACCCATTGAATATTTATTTTTTTTGTCCCAAGTGATTGAATAATGACAAAAAAAAAAAAAAATTACAAAAAGTTGTCACTAAATGATATATTGCTCACACAGGCCATGCGCATATGTGGAATTGCACCCCAAAATACATTTAGCTGCTTCTCCTGAGTACGGGGATACCACATGTGTGGGACTTTTTGGGAGCCTAGCCGCGTACGGGGCCCCGAAAACCAAGCACCGCCTTCAGGATTTCAAAGGGCATACATTTTTGATTTCACTCCTCACTACCTATCACAGTTTTGAAGGCCATAAAATGCCAAGATGGCACAAAACCCCCCCAAATGACCCCATTTTGGAAAGTAGACACCCCAAGCTATTTGCTGAGAGGCATGTTGAGTCCATGGAATATTTTATTTTTTGACACAAGTTGCGGGAATGTGACAATTTTTTTTTTTTTTGCACTAAGTTGTCACTAAATGATATATTGCTCACACAGGCCATGGGCATATGTGGAATTGCACCCCAAAATACATTCTGCTGATTCTCCTGAGTACGGGGATACCACATGTGTGGGACTTTTTGGGAGCCTAGCCGCGTACGGGGCCCCGAAAACCCAGCACCGCCTTCAGGATTTCTAAGGGCGTAAAGTTGTGATTTCACTCCTCACTACCTATCACATTTTTGAAGGCCATAAAATGCCCAGATGGCACAAAACCCCCCCAAATGACCCCATTTTGGAAAGTAGACACCCCAAGCTATTTGCTGAGAGGCATGTTGAGTCCATGGAATATTTTATATTTTGACACAAGTTGCGGGAAAGTGACAATTTTTTTTTTTTTTGCACAAAGTTGTCACAAAATGATATATTGCTCAAACATGCCATGGGCATATGTGGAATTACACCCCAAAATACATTCTGCTGCTTCTCCTGAGTACGGGGATACCACATGTGTGGGACTTTTTGGGAGCCTAGCCGCGTACGGAGCCCCGAAAACCAAGCACCGCCTTCAGGATTTCTAAGGGCATAAATTTTTGATTTCACTCCTCACTACCTATCACAGTTTTGAAGGCCATAAAATGCCAAGATGGCACAAAACCCCCCCAAATGACCCCATTTTGGAAAGTAGACACCCCAAGCTATTTGCTGAGAGGCATGGTGAGTATTTTGCAGCTCTCATTTGTTTTTGAAAATGAAGAAAGACAAGAAAAACATATTTTTTTTTTCTTTTTTCAAATTTCAAAACTTTGTGACAAAAAGTGAGGTCTGCAAAATACTCACTATACCTCTCAGCAAATAGCTTTGGGTGTCTATTTTCCAAAATGGGGTCATTTGGGGGGGGTTTGTGCCATCTGGGCATTCCATGGCCTCCGAAACTGTGATAGGCAGTGAAGAGTGAAATCAAAAATTTACGCCCTTAGAAAGCCTGAAGGCGGTGCTTGGTTTACGGGGTCCCGTACGCCGCTAGGCTCCCAAAAAGTCTCACACATGTGGTATCCCCGTACTCAGGAGAAGCAACAGAATGCATTTTGGGGTGTAATTTCACATATTCCCATGGCATGTTTGAGCAATATATCATTTAGTGACAACTTTGTGCAAAAAAAAAAAAAAAAATTGTCTTTTTCCCGCAACTTGTGTCACAATATAAAATATTCCATGGACTCGACATGCCTCTCAGCAAATAGCTTGGGGTGTCTACTTTCCAAAATGGGGTCATTTGGGGGGGGTTTGAACTGTCCTGGCATTTTATGCACAACATTTAGAATCTTATGTCACACATCACCCACTCTTCTAACCACTTGAAGACAAAGCCCTTTCTGACACTTTTTGTTTACATGAAAAAATTATTTTTTTTTGCAAGAAAATTACTTTGAACCCCCAAACATTATATATTTTTTTAAAGCAAATGCCCTACAGATTAAAATGGTGGGTGTTTCATTTTTTTTTTTCACACAGTATTTGCGCAGCGATTTTTCAAACGCATTTTTTGGGGAAAAAACACACTTTTTAAAATTTTAATGCACTAAAACACACTATATTGCCCAAATGTTTGATGAAATAAAAAAGATGATCATAGGCCGAGTACATGGATACCAAACATGACATGCTTTAAATTTGCGCACAAACGTGCAGTGGCGACAAACTAAATACATTTTTAAAAGCCTTTAAAAGCCTTTACAGGTTACCACTTTAGATTTACAGAGGAGGTCTACTGCTAAAATTACTGCCCTCGATCTGACCTTCGCGGTGATACCTCACATGCATGGGGTAATTGCTGTTTACATTTGACGCCAGACCGACGCTTGCGTTCCCTTTGCGCGAGAGCAGGGGGGAACAGGGGTGCTTTTTTTTTTTTTTTTTTTTTTTTCTTTATTAATTTTTTAATTTTTTTTCTTATTTTTAAACTGTTCCTTTCATTTTTATTTTTTTTTTTATCATTTTTATTGTTATCTCAGGGAATGTAAATATCCCCTATGATAGCAATAGGTAGTGACAGGTACTCTTTTTTGAAAAAATTGGGGTCTATTAGACCCTAGATCTCTCCTCTGCCCTCAAAGCATCTGACCACACCAAGATCGGTGTGATAAAATGCTTTCCCAATTTCCCAATGGCGCTGTTTACATCCGGCGAAATCTAAGTCATGAAATGCTCGTAGCTTCCGGTTTCTTAGGCCATAGAGATGATTGGAGCCATTCTGGTCTCTGATCAGCTCTATGGTCAGCTGGCCGAATCACCGGCTGCATTCTCAGGTTCCCTGTTGGGCCAGGAGAGCCAGAGAAAACCATGGAAGACGGTGGGGGGGATCCCTCCCACTGCTTGTAAAAGCAGTCTAGAGGCTAATTAGCCGCTAGGATTGCTTTTACATGAAAGCCGACCGCTGGCTGAAAAGAATGATACCAAGATGATACCTAAACCTGCAGGCATCATTCTGGTATAACCATTCAAAGTCCAGCAACATACCAGTACGTTGCTGGTCCTTGTATTGTAAACTTTTTTTTCATGCAGCCTGTGGGCTGAACGAAAAAAAGATATTGATCGGTGGGTATGCCCACCATTAGAATACCTCCCTTCATCCGCCCACTTCTAATGATGGGCATACATGCACCATTTATATATGCCGAAGCATGGGGGCATCCTCCCGCAAAAGGCAGGAGCAAATCGCTCCTCCACCCACTGCTGCCCCCACGCTTCGGCATATATGCTGAAGTATGTAACTGTGGTGGTGAAATCACCTCCAATAGCGCTGGAGTCACGGCTTTATATATCGTGGGAGCAAACGCTGTTGCTGTCAAGATAAATAAATCCGCGCTGCAACTGAATGGCGTACCTGCTAAGCAAATGATGGTTAACAAAAAAACAAAGTAACATTACAGTATAACAGTAATACTTACCATACCTGCAAAGCAAATACAAAAAAAAACATAGTAAAAAATAAAACATTTAACGCAACCTGTGCCTACCTAAAATATATATATGCCGAAGCATGGGGGCATCCTCCCGCAAAAGGCAGGAGCAAATTGCTCCTCCACCCACTGCTGCCCCCACGCTTCGGCATATATGCTGAAGTATGTAACTGTGGTGGTGAAATCACCTCCGACAGCGCTGGAGTCACGGCTTTATATATCGTGGGAGCAAACGCTGTTGCTGTCAAGATAAATAAATCCGCTCTGCAGCTGAATGGCGTACCTGAAAACAAAAAAGTGGTTAACAATAAAAAAACAAAGTATAAAAAAATTGCATACCTATAAAGCAAACATGATAAAAACATAACAATAAAACATTGCAGTATAGAATGCAGAACAATAGAGAGAGAATAGAGAGAGAGAACAATAAAACGACAACTATTTTTGGTTTTTTTTATTTTATATTTTTTTTGTATTTTTATTTTTTTATTTTTTTTTTTTTTTAAACACTTTTTTTAGTAACTTTAACTTTTAACTGTAACTGTACCAGGTTTGGGTCTCTCAAAATGCGATGGCATCTTGGGAGACCCTGTGTTAGTGTGTCTAGTCTGTGCCGTGCTGAACCCTACGCTAATACTCCACTAGTGTATGATAGCGTTCAAAACATTCACCAATGCATAGACCAGGATTGTCAGGACAGGAGGGACAATAATACCGAGTGTCACGCCTAAATCCGCGCTTGCTGCAGACACGACATCTTTTTTGGGGGGCTCGTTGGGTAGGGGTACTCGGGAGGACATAAGGAAAATGCCTCCCATGCAGCCGGCTTACTGCATCTGGTTGGGGAAGGTGAGGTGGAGCACCGTCTGGATACAGAAGGGCTCTGACGATCTCTTCCTGGAATTTAAGGAAGGATCCAGTCCGTCCTGAAGCTCTGTATAGCACATGAGCATTCAGCAAAGCCAATTGAAATAAATAAACAGACACTTTTTTGTACCAGCGTCTGGCCTTACGGGCAATTAGGTACGGCGCCAACAACTGGTCGTTGAGGTCCACCCCTCCCATATTAAGGTTGTATTCGTGGACACAGAGGGGTTTCTCCACAACACCAGTCGCCGTAGTAATTTGGGTCGTCGTGTCTGCATGAAGGGAGGTAAGAACGAAAACATTCTTATTGTCCCTCCACTTCATAGCGAGCAAATTATTATACTGCAAGCAGGCTCTCTCCCCCAGCCTAAGAAGGGACTCTACAAGCCGCTGGGGAAAGCCCCGGCGATTAGGTCGCACAGTGCCACATGCTCCAATCTGATGATCAAACAAGTGACTAAAAAGTGGCACGCTCGTATAATAATTGTCCACGTACAAGAGGTACCCCTTTCCGAATAAGGGTGACACCAAGTCCCACACTATCTTGCCAGCGCTTCCTATGTAGTCAGGGCAGTTTATCGGCTCTACGTGACTATCTTTGCCCTCGTAAACCATAAATCTACATGTATAGCCTGTGGCCCTGTCACAGAGCTTATACATCTTGACCCCGTATCTGGCACGCTTGCTGGGAAGGTACTGTTTGAAGGACAAGCGGCCAGAAAACTTAATCAGGGACTCATCAACGCAGACAACTTTATGGGGGGTAAACAAGTCTGCAAAACGTTGGTTGAAGTGGTTTACGAGGGGCCGAATTTTGTAGAGCCGATCGTATGCAGGGTCTCCACGAGGACGACAGAGTTCATTGTCGTTGAAGTGCATGAACCGCAAAATCTGCTCGTATCGTGCCCTGGCCATGGAGGCAGAGAACACGGGCATATGGTGAATTGGGTCAGTGGACCAATATGACCGCAACTCACTCTTTTTGGTTATGCCCATGAGGAGGGAAAGGCCCAGAAAGATCTTAAATTCGGAGACCGTAATTGGTCTCCAATCTCTGGCAAGGGAGGACTGGGGAATAGTGGCGATGTGTTGACCAGCGTACAAATTGCTTTGGTCCACAATAGATCTATAGAGATCTTCGGTGAAAAACAGCGAATAAAAATCCAGTGGCGTAAAGTCAACTGTTTCCACCTGAATTCTGGGTTGGCCAGTGAAAGGGGGAAGTACGGGTGCTGCAGAAGTGGTGGGTTCCCAATTCGGATTGGCGAATGCAGCAGGAAGGGCACTATGGGCACGACGGGCCTGTGTTCGTCTTCTTGGTGGCAGCGGGATGCTCGCCAGCTTGAACTGCACTTATGGGACTCGCCACGTCACCACGTGATACTGCAGTGCTGGATGTACGACCAGGGTGTACTAGGCCGCTGGTGCTTGCCAGTTCACCAGAAGGAGTAGCGGCACTAGTACTTCTCTGCTCCATACGAGAGCCCTGCGGTTCTTGCACTTCAAGGACAGAAGAAGTTCGGGGTCTGGTACGCCTGACCCTAGCAGGGACCACAACTCCGTCGTCAGAGCTATCTGTCATGGAGCCGTTGTCCTCTACAGGTTCGTATTCTGAGCCCGAACTTGACAGATGAGTGACTTCCTCTTCACTATCTGTCATGCTCAGAAACGTGTAGGCCTCTTCACTAGTGTACCTTCGATTTGCCATTTTGGCCTCTAAATTTAGGGGTACACTAGTGAGACTCACAGGCAAAAAAGCTCCTGACTGTTAGCGACTGATTCAAAACGCTACCAAAAAACTGTTAGCGATCGCAGGGATCAGGCCTGACTCTGCGAACGCTGCAGTTATGTGTGCTTAGTGTTTTGTAAGTGTCAGTTATCGATCGATACTGCACTTGGGTGGGCTGGGCAGGGCTGGGCCGAGGAGCAAAACGCAGGTGCTAGCAGGTATCTGGGCTGATCCCGCTAACACTGCGTTTCAGGGAACCCTAAACTGCTGGGGAGTATAGATCTGATCGGATCAGATATCGATCCGTTCAGATACTATAGCACTAAGGGAGGTGTATGCTGCATGCGTGGGTTTTAGCGGTACTGGCGCTAACCTGACACTGCCTGGGGCGACGCAGACCTAAGCTGACCCTAAAAATGTAATTTATATCACCGCCGGGCAATTAGGGGGTTAAACCTTTATAGGGTAATAAACAGCGGGTGCCCTAAAACTATAATAAACTGTAATAAACTGTAATAAACTACAAAAAACAAACTAGCTAACCAGCGTCACCCGTAACACTTATACGGTGATCGCTGGTGAAAGGGTTAACTAGGGGGCAATCAAGGGGTTAAAACCTTTAGCGGGTAGTATATGGGGGTCCCTGTCGCTATAAAACACTGACAGCGAACCTATATACTTACCTCCCTAACTAACTTCACCTGTGTCACTAATACAGCGATCAGAAAAACGATCGCTTAGCGACACTGGCGACGGGGGTAATCAAGGGGTTAACTTTTATTAGGGGGGGTTAGGGGGGTACCCTGGACCTAAGGGGGGGTACCCTAGACCTAAAGGGGGCTAACCTAACTGCCCTAACACTTCTAACTGACACAAACTGACACCAATGCAAAAAAAAAAAAAAACTGCTATTGGTGACAGAGTGACAGGGGGTACAGGGGGGTGATCGGGGGGTGACAGGGGGGTGAAAAGTGTGCCTGCGTGTTCTACTGTAAGTGTAGTGTTGGTGCACTTACTTGGATGTCTTCTCTCCTCGGCGTCGGATCAAAAAGACCGACTCGAGGAGAGATGACATCACTTCCTTTCCCTCTGTTTACATTACAGAGGGAAAGGAAGCATTTTCATTCGCCGGGAGCGATCGGGAGGGGGTGGCCAACAATGGATGGCCTCCCCCTCACCTCTCATCGCCCGCGAACGAGAGCCGACCGCCTATGGCACCGGGGGGGGGTCCGATCGGACCCCCCACCCGCGGGAGGCAGATCATGTACAGGTACGTGATTCTGCCTGCCCGTGCCATTCTGCCGCCGTATATATGCGTTAGGCGGTCGGCAAGTGGTTAATGGCGGTGGTGTCGGCACAATATGACTTTCTGTATGTGGACGTGGGGAAGAATGGCCGGATGGAGGATGGAGGAGTATTTGCCCAGACAGAGTTCTACCAAGGTCTCCAGAGTGGTGGCCTGGGATTGCCACCTGATGCGGATAACGTGGAAGGACTCCCCTTTGTCTTCATAGCAGATGAAGCCTTCGCTCTGAGCAAGCACCTCATGAGGCCATTCCCCCAAAGGACCCTCACCCCGGAGAGGAGGGTTTTTAATTTCCGGCTGGCCAGAGTAAGAAGGGTTGTTGAGAATGCTTTTGGGATTCTGGCCAGCCGGTTCCGCCTTTTTCAGACATCGATAAACCTTGCAGAATACAAACTTAATTACATAATTTTAGCGTGCTGCATCCTGCACAACTTTTTGAACAAACATTCCCCAAATTATATTTTGCCAGTTGGGCCTGAGGCCGGACTTATTTTTAGTGACAATCTGATGGGCCCGGATACTGTCTGTACTGGCTTGGCCCCCCAAAGTGCCCGTCAAGTTCGTGATCAATATGTAGATTATTTTATGGGTAGGGGGGCCATTGCAATGCCCCAGAATATTTAATTTGTCAAAATAAAAAATCTTGATCAAATCTTGAATTATATTTATTGCTTGCCTTTCTTTTTGGCTTTCTCCTAGGTTATCGTAGAGCACTTGTAGTGCCAAGTGTATTTTCATTTATTAAATAAGCACCATTGTCACTGTAAGCAACTATTTTAACTTTAAACAAACTGATACTGAGCATTGAAAGAAGAAACCACACATTTTGTTAATTACTACACAGATTTTTTAATATTCGGTGTACATTCCCTTATGAGTTTGTTAAAATTTTTGATAGTCAAAAATATATCTATATTTAGACATTTTTAACAATATAATTAGGTCCTTTTTTTCTTACAATATTTTCTTTTCTTTTTGAACAAACAGGCCTCTTTTTTTTTTTAAAAACAGGCCTCTAATTTTTTTTTTTTTTTTTAAACAGGCCTCTATTTTTTTTAAATTTTTTTATTTTATAGAAACAGGCCTCAATTTTTTTAAAAAAAAAACAGGCCTTTATTTTTTTTATGTTTTTTATTTTATAAAAACAGGCCTCTATTTTTTTTTTTTTTTTTTTTTTGGGAAAACAGGCATATCATTTTTACAAGAGAGAAAAGAATGCCCAGAATGGGGTCAGCAAACAAGGAAATGAAGAACATGATCGTTTTTTTTTGGTTGAAAAAGGGCATTTAGATTCTCCCCAAAACATCGATCATGTTCTTCATTTCCTGCTGCATACGGTCCAGCTGATGCCGCATTAAATCAATCTCCACATTCCAGGCCATTATCTGACCAATTAGTCGTTGTGCACTGTCTGTGCTAAAATGTTCACCCAGACCTAAAATTGAATGAAAAAAAGATGTGTTTAGAAATATGCAGCCATACATAGATTACCTTACCATAAGCTGGTGTCTCAGACACTAACCTGGTGGGGTGCTCATACTTCTGAAACATCCTTGGGGGTGGCGCTGTTGCTTGATTCAAGCACAACCAGATCACCTAAAATAGAGTAGAAAATGTTATTTACAAAATATGCAGCCATACATAGATTACCGTAAGCTGGTGTGTCAGACACTCACCTGGTGGGGTGCCCATGTCGGCCACCTCTCCTTCCTCTTCAGTGGGGCTTGGGCTGATTTCCCAATTATGGTGTTGCGGTTGGGGGGGACTGGGTTCATCTTGTCTTTTCTCCCCTATGTGAATGAAAAAAAATATATACTTAGCACACAGATATTTTAGTACATAGTAATCTTAAAACATTGTAGTGAAGTGGTGTACAAATTGTCTGTTTTTCTGTAGAGTTCCTAGTTTAATACATTTTTCCAATTTCTAAAGACATATCTAGATATATCTAGTTATATATATATATATATATATATATATATATATATATGTATATATATATATATATGTGTATGTATGTATGTGTGTATATAGATAGATAGATAGATAGATAGATAGATAGATAGATAGATAGATAGATAGATAGATAGATAGATAGATAGATAGATAGATAGATAGATAGATAGATAGATAGATAGATAGATAGATAGATAGATAGATAGATATAGAGAGAGAGAGAGATTAAATATAGATAGATACATTAATAAAAGATATAGGTCTGTATATATGTAATGAGGTTTATTAAGATCGTTTCAAGCGATATCAACTCGTACATTAAAGAAAAGCACATGGAGCAGTATACAAGGTAATAAACAGAATATGAACACACGACAAGTACTTACTTTTTTTCAGCACTTTACGGATCCGTCTGTACTGATCCGGCTCCCGGAGTTTGAGGTCGGACCATCTTTTCCTAATCTGATCTTTTGAGCGCTGTACCCCAAAAGAAAGATGTAATGTCTTCACCACCTTCGCCATTATTTTGGCTTTTCTAAAATTAGGCCGAGTGTACGGTCCATACTTCCCATCATAGTCATTTTTTCTCAGATTTGCCACCATTTCCACCATCTTTTTAAAGGGCATATTGGAGGCCTTAAATCTCTATTTCCCAGATCGGGATGTTTCACACATGCGCAGTGTATAAAGAGAGGTATTACGCATGTGTCGTACGTACGTTCTGTGAGTAAAGACAAGGGGCTGAAAATATGTGTAAAGAAAAAGAACGTCGGGGCGGGCAAAGCAGGCGGAATTTTACGCATGCGCAGTGTATAAAACGTTATTAAATGATAGTGGACCGGGACGCTAGAAAACGAAGGTAATTTTAAATTTTGAAATTTGGTAAAAACTTTATAGCAAGCAGCCTATATGGCTTGACAGATTGATGAGGCCTATGCTTTGATAAGATGATGAGGGTTTAGCAGAAATACTGTATAAGTGTTTTTTGTCTTGTGTCTTTATCTTATACAGAAATTATGAATGCAAAATTTAAGGAGCCTGAATTTCTGTCGGCTTTTATCGATCAATACAGAGAGATGAGAAATCTGTGGGAGGTCAAACACCCTCAATATTATCTTAAGCATGTAAGGAAGTCAACGCTGGAGAGACTTTTGACATTTGTCCAGACGTACATCCCAGAAGCAACGATGGAGATGTTGTTATCGAAAATTGGGATCTTGAGGAACATGTATAAGAGGGAGCATAACAAGATCCAGAATTCCCTGAGATCAGGAGCATCAGCAGATAATGTATATGTACCAAGGCTGTGGTACTACAATAAACTACGTTTTCTTGATGACCAGACTGAAGCCAGGGCATCACTTTCAACCCTTCCCTCCACCCTTCCCCAACGCTGTATCCTGTCCTAGGCCAACAAGGCCCAGGCCTAGGGCAGCATCTTGCAGGGGGGCAGCACAGAAAGAGTCCCCGCCAGCTTGCGCTACACTGTTAGTGTAGCGCTAGTCTTATGGGGCGGACTGGGCTGAGAGGCAAATTAGTCTAAATCAGCCGCGCTGCTTCCGCTATGCAGGCAGCCGGCATTCCGCCACTGGGGGGGGGGCGCTTCTAATTTTTACTGTCCTATCATCCTGGACCACAAACCTTCCTCATTGAGCTATATGTTTTCTGCTGCACCATTGGCATGGTTATATTTTCTTAGTCCTCTCCATAAAATTATCAGAAATTTGTGCTTAAAGTAGAACTATAGCCAACACTTTTTTTTTTCATCTTGGATAGAGTAAGGGAGGGTTACAGCCCCTGTCAGGTTATTTTTTTTTTTTTTACCATCCCTGTCCCATTGCAGAGATTTCCCTTCACCTCCCGCCCCATAGCCAAACAGGAAGTGAGAGGAAATCTATGCAAATTAAGGGAATCCATTGCCCCCCAGGCCCTCAGAACTAGTGTCCCCACTCAAAAATTTCAGGGCAGGTCTTAAACAGCAAGGGGTGTGGCCTTGACAGGAAGGGGTGGGTCATATTTAAATTAGGGGGTTTACAAATTTAGTCAGGCCTAAGGCAGCACAAAACCTAAATACACTACTACCCTTCCCTCCACCCTTCCATGCACTCTTCCATGCACCCTTCCCTCCACCCCAGCAGAGGCTGATGAGGACCAAGCTGGGTCTTCCATCCTGGAAGAACCGGATGTGACTATCTGGAGTCAGGTAAATTAATTTCAAAAATATTTACTGTCCTAATATTAATGATGTTAACTAGATGTTATAATTGATTAAAATAATTTTCTCCTAAAAATGATGTATACATATCAATTGACAGTAGTGGCCAAATATGTTTGTCACCTGCTTTAAAAAATTATGGTGTCTGATTTCTAGACTCTTTTATTAATAGATGTATTAACACTGAATTTGCAAGTCATGAGAAGCAAATTGGGTGTCATTGATGAACCAAAAACAAACAACTAAAACTATGTCCCTTTTTTATACACAGGATGAGGTCAGCCAGGAGGAAAGTGGGGAAAGTTGCAGGCAGGATGAGGCCGGGCCCAGGAACAGCCAGGAGGTGGCAGGACCCTGTGTCATCCTGGAGGAGGCCGGACCCAGTGTCATCCTGGAGGAGGCCGGACCCAGTGTCATCCAGGAGGAGGCAGGACCCAGTGTCATCCTGGAGGAGGCTGGACCCAGTGTAATCCAGGAGGCAGGACCCAGTGTCATCCTGGAGGAGGCCGGACCCAGTGTCAGGCAGAAGGTGGCTGGGCCCAGTAGGAGCCTGACCCAATCCCAAGTGGCTCCCCTCCGCCTTCCTACAAAAAGGGCCAGGAAGGGGACGGTGACACAGGAGGCATCCCTGTGCCTCATGCGAGAGGCCACCAATTTTTTGAAGAGCCCCCCCGAAGCTGAAGAGGCCTATGGGTGCTATTTAGCCAGCAGGCTACTTCAAATGGAGTGGGGCCAACGCCTCATTTGTGAAAAACTGTTTGCTGAAATGATACACAAGGGGCTGAACGGCGAGCTAACTGCCAACACGCAAATAAATGAGGCAGCCCCCCTCCTCCTCCTCCTACTCCTCCTGCCACAACTCAACCACCAGAGCCACAGCCTCCAAGGAAGGCTGCAGGGAAGGCTGCAGGGAAGGGGGCAGGGCAGCGTTGAGGGAAGGCTGCAGGGAAGAGAAGAAAGTGATGACCTGGGTTCAGTCTGGTCTTGCAGAAGACGCAGGCTGTTGTAGTACCACAGTCTGGGGACATCTATATCATCTGCTGCTGCTGTTGATCTCTGGGATTCCTGGACCAGATTGTGCGCCCTCTTATATGGACTCCTCAAGATCCCAATTTTCTTGTCCACAGACTTTTGCCAGCGTTGACTTCCTCTTTATTTTCTTTTTACCATAAATAAATGGATATTTTAGTTTATGAAAAGACTTTATGTGTTTTAATTAACATAATTGATTTAGAGACAATGTCAAATTAACAAGGGACAACAATCTCCTTGAGGTTGCAAAAACACCACAAAAAAAAAAAAAATGTTCTAGTGGTAACTTTAAAAAAACAAAAAAATATATACATAACCAAAAAAGGTTCTTTGTGTTAACTTTATATACAAAGAAAAAATCCAAATACAAAAAAAAAATGGTTCTTTGTGGTAACTTAAACCAAACAAAATTAAAACAAAAAAAAAGAAAAGAAAAATGTATTTGTGTTCAATTTAAGAACTACAAAAAAAAAATGGTTCTTTTTGTTAATTTTAAAAACCCAAAAACGAAAAAAAAATTAGATCAAGATAAAATAATTTCGACAATAATCATAAAAAAATTTCTGGATAAAATCTAAAATAAAAGATGACCCCTCCCCCCCCCCAAAAAAAGTGTAAAAATTAGTATTAGTATGGAGATATGGCTTTTAAAAAAAATACTATATCATTTATGAGATCAAAGAGAAAAAGAATCTAGAAATCAGTTTGGGAGAACTCTGTGTGAATAGGAACAGCAAAACATCTTCATTCTTATAGCATTATTAAAGAAGACATTAAATGCGCTGCATTCAACGATCACAGAATTTGCAGCGTGAGGAATGTGCTACCTACAATACGAACACTAGTTTTACTAGACCGAGTGCTTCCGTTTAGTTTTTGCTTCTGAGCATGCGTCGTTTTTTTGTCCGACAAACTAGCATACAGACGAGCGGATTTCTGGGTCCGGCGGAGTTACGATGTAAAGATTTGAAGCATGTTCCAAATCTAAAGTCCGTCAGATTTGCGGCTGGAAAAGTCCGCTGAAAGTCCGGAGAAGCCCACACACGATCGGATTGTCCGCCGGACTTGATCAGTCGGCGTCCATTGGACTTTTGTAGCCGAAAAGTCCGACCATGTGTACGCGGCATTACTGTGTCCTCTGTTACATTGCAGGACTGTTGGTCCTACATTGTGCATGATAAATTCAGAGTGCAGCCAATGGACGGAGCAATGAAGATAATCAGCTTCAATGGAATGGTTGCATTGGAGAGGAGGAAGCCTACAGGAGCAAGGTATAAGATAAGTAAAATAGTTTTTTAATGGTACCCTAGAGAAAAATGAACATTTCATTTCTGCAGTGTGGGGCTGCCCCACTGCAAGGGTAGTTATTTATTTATTTATTTATTCCCAGAGTTTAGCTGGGATTTTGTAAAGCCAAAATAATTAACAACTATTTCACTCTATATTTGCCTGATTTGGGGACTTGACAAGCTCCCTTTAGACTATGACTAAGATGTTCTTGAAGCCTCAGTTGGGTCTTCTTACCCATTACATGGAATAATCAGCAGGACTCAGGTACTTAGCCACTTTTCGAATATAAAACCATTGACTTTCCCCAGAACCAAATTTTACATGGCAGAAAGACTGCTTCCCTATATTGTATTAATGCCAAATATTTTTTCCCATCTTCAGTGGAACTATATTCATCCAATGTAATCCTGTCTAAATATTGCAACACAGGTAGTCTAAATAGAAGGGTTATGCTTTGGGAGCCAAAGGTTGTGTGCCTGCATGGTTTAGTAGTGAAAATTTAACCCTCAGTCTCCCTGATTTAACCATTGCACGCATTCTTTAGGGTCAAAATATATATCCGGCATAATAAAGTGGGTTTTTTTGGGCCACATGTGACCCTCACTCTTTCTTTGCAGCTCAGTATTTGCTTAGTGGTATAAGCATTTTAGCTGAAAAGGGGTCCATCTGATCCCCAGTTGACAAAAGCTACCCTTCCATGTGTAACTTTGCTGCCTAATACTTCAAGAAATTATTTATGACTTCTTTTTTTGGTACAGCATGTAAATTGCAGTTGATACTTATATAGTTAATTAACATTTTTTATCTGTTATTGCCCGGGTTCGTATTGTATCACCATTTGGAGATAAACAACGTCTATGCCATGCTATGACTTTTCTGTTTATTAAAGCGGGTTCCACTTAAATTTTTAATTTAATCTAACCCCCTTCAGTTAATTGCATAGATGTTCAAATGCCGCACAAAAAATTTTTTTATAGCTGTAATTACCTTTATATTGTACTTTATTGTGGCACTTCCTGTCTCTCCTCCCATGGGAGTAGGCGTGTTTATTGCCTTTTCCCGGCGCCGCACTGTCTCCTGGGAGCTTAGTGTCAGGCTTCCCAAGATTCAGTGCGGGAATAATGATCATGCGCCTGAATAAGCTGTGAATGAACAGCATTCACCGCATCCAGGAAATCAATGCTTGTGGGCTTCACATGCCCACAAGCAAGATAGAAACAGCCAGCATCACATTTTTTAAGTTCAGTACGAAAACAGACAGAGGCGGAAATATTACACCCAAACTGTGAGTATTATTTTGGGATTAGAAAAGTGTCTCAATGACCTAAAAAAAAAAAAAAAAGATTGGTCGCCGGACTCCCACTTTAAATGTTAGGGTTATTTGCTATGTAAATGATTTCTCAAGGACAAACTGAAGTGTACTGTAATAATTGTTTTGATATGCTTCCTACTTTGCAGTAAAAACTTTTTGATATAAAAAAAAGCAAAAAAAAATGTTTTATCTGAAATGTGGCCCTTGAAGATTTGCTCCACATACTTCAGCCCAATATTAAATTTTTTTTTTTTTCATGATAAAAATATTTTTTTTTTATGACACTATTATTATTATTTTTAATGTATAAGTAGAGGGTCATAGGCATCATGCTGCTCAGACTCATTATTTTACACAATTTAAATTAGCGCCGCTATCTCTATCTGTACACATGTGAGAGGTATAGTTTTGGGATTCTGATCAATTTACATATTTATTTAAGTGGCAGCTTTTTTCACTGTACACTGTGTATGTACACACATTTTGTATTCATTTACACATCTTTTATACAGCTTTGCACTTTTCTTTGGCGCAGTGGAGTAAGAGAGATTCAGGGGCGGTTTATTTGTATATCTCTTGCTACAAACTATTTATTTACCACCTGCAGCCATGGATGCCATTAATTGTCTGTCTAACAGATATCTTCTCCGCCAATCAGATAATTACTGATGGCGAGAAGGATGTCTCAGGGTCTTTAAAGAAGTTGGAAAATCTTTTGGAGAAACAAGTTAAAACTTGGTGGGATATTTTCACGTTTGAACATTTAGCAAAGGAGAATCTCATTTTTAGAAGCCTGAGATGGGAGGTGTCCCCTCAGGATGGTCGTACTGAATAAGTATATGGATGAATGGCTTGAAGTAATTTCTATTCATTGACTACTGATGATATATTACTATTTCCCTTTTTTTAGACTCATTTGCAGCCATCCATATTTTTTATTAATGGGATCAGATTTTGTTTCAGTCATGGTTTGTCCTATACAGCTGTATGATAGTATCATGACTAATATATATAGCTTATATTTTAAACTAGACAAATTCATTATCTCCTGTTGAAATGTTCATTTTAATGTAATAATATTTTTGCATTTTTACTGGTTGCTTTTCCACATTAGCACTGTAACTAATGGTGGATTATAGGTTAGGATATGTCATATGTCATATATATGGTAATTCTGGATGCAGCATTCTAACTTCACACCGTAAAAATGTTTATGATCCAATATTTTATTCAGTCTTTGTACCTGTGCTTCACGGTCAAGGGGACACGACATGTGAGCATGTGCAGAGCAGGAGGTCACATGACTGATGATGATCACATGACTGATCATAGATAGTATATAAGGATTGATGAACCGTCCGTGTAGCCAATCCCATTTGAAGAAGTCTTTTTGACGAAACATGTCTTGGGCATGGTTACACGGCTTTCCATCGCACTGACATTAGACGCCGCTGTCTGAGGAGGACTACACCGATCGGATGGCTGGGCCTTAGAAGGTTTGGTGAGAGATACACCAGATCATACTTTAGGTCCGCTGTGACCGCGGTGCACTGTTGGATCACTGATCCTGTTGCTTGCTGTGCTTGCTGTGGATTTTTTAAAGGCTTTTATGTTTCAGTTTAAAAGTGAGTGTAACCATTGAAGTGTGTTTGGAGTGATTTTAATAAATCTGTCAAAATGGTATCACGCTATGTGGAGCACTTTATTCATTTTTTCAAATATGGTGCTGGCTTGATTGGAGTCACGGTTCATCACATGCAACCCAGGTGTGGTTCAATTGCTGTTTTGCCGAACACGAGAATGGGAGGCTATACAATCTGGTAAGTGCGCTCTTCAGAGGGAGTGGTGTCACTATCACGGTGGTGTGGTGGAAAAGTAGAAGATTTTTCACACAAGAAGATTGAAAAACAACTGTTGAGCTTGATCATTCATTTCTTGTAATTTTACATTATAGGATGCAGCAAAGTCTTTAATTTGAGCTTCATCTCCAGGTTCCTGCTTTCCAAACTGATTGCAGGGAAACCCGAGGATGTGTAAACCTCTCTCAGCATATTTGGCGTGAATTTCTACAAGCTAAGTGTAGTTTACAGGTGTTTTTTCCTCATTTAGATGCTACATTGACAATGACTCACACATAGCCCCTGTATTTCTCCAGGGAAACTACATTGCCATCGATGTCAGTAGCAGAAAATTCATAAATGGTCTTCGCACTCTTCCAGTCATCCACCTGGGCACACATAGTTCTATAGTGACACTTTTCACTGGGTGTTAAAAAAAATTTTTTTTTTCATGATAAAAATAATTTTTTTCACAACACTATTATTATTATTTTTATGTATAAGTAGAGGGTCATAGGCATCATGCTGCTCTGACTCATTATTTTACACAATTTATATTAGCGCCGCTGTCTCTATCTGTACACATGTGAGAGGTATAGTTTTGAGATTCTGATCATTTTACGTATTTATTTAAGTGGCAGCTTTTTTCACTGTACATTATTGCCCCGTACACACGGTCGGACTTTGTTTGGACATTCCGACAACAAAATCCTAGGATTTTTTCCGACGGATGTTGGCTCAAACTTGTCTTGCATACACACGGTCACACAAAGTTGTCGGAAAATCCGATCGTTCTGAACGCGGTGACCTAAAACACGTACGTCGGGACTATAAACGGGGAAGTGGCCAATAGCTTTCATCTCTTTATTTATTCTGAGCATGCGTGGCACTTTGTCCACACAATTGGAATTTCCGACAACGGATTTTGTTGTCGGAAAATTTTATAGCCTGCTCTCAAACGTTGTGTGTCGGAAAATCCGATGGAAAATGTGTGATGGAGCCTACACACGGTTGGAATTTCCAACAACAAGGTCCTATCACACATTTTCCGTCGGAAAATCCGACCGTGTGTATGGGGCATAAGTATGTACACACATTTTGTATTCATTTACACATCTTTTATACAGCTTTGCACTTTTCTTTGGCACAGTGGAGTAAGAGAGATTCAGGGGTGGTTTATTTGTATATCTCTTGCTACAAACTTCTGTGGATGTAGGCTGCCTCAAATCCTTCTGTCTCTTCACATAATCCCAGACATGTTCTTCTTTAATCTGACAATAGCTCTTAATGACATTGGTTGTATGTTTGGGGTCATTGTCAAGCTACAGAATAAATTTGGGGCCAATCACATGCCTCCCTGATGGTTTTGTTGCCTCACAACCTGGAATTAACATGGATTGTTTGAGTATTTACATCATTTAATTTACAGAACATGCCCACAACTTTGAAGATGTTTTTTTTTTTTTTATTATTGTGAAGCAAACAACAAATAAAAAAGTCAATGTGCATAACTATTTCACCCCCCCCCCCTAAAGTCAATACTTTGTAGAGCCACCTTTTGCGGCTATCACAGCTCCAAGTCACTTTGGATAAGTCTCTATTAGCTTGCCACATCTTACCACTGGGATTTTTGCCCATTCCTCCTTGCAAAACTGCTCCAGCTCCTTCAAGTTGGATGGTTTGCGCTTGTGTACAGCAATCTTTAAGTTTGACAACAGATTTTCTATTGGATTGAGGTCTGGGCTTTGTCTAGGCCATTCCAACACATTTACATGTTTCCCCTTAAACCACTCAAGTGTTGCTTTAGCAGTGTGTTTGGGGTCCTTGTCCTGCTGAAAGGTGAACCTCCATCCTAGCCTAAAATCACACACAGAGTGGTACTGGTTTTGCTCAAGAACATCCCTGTATTTAGCACCATCCATCTTTCTCTCAACTCTGACCAGTTTCCCAGTCCCGACTGCTGAAAAACATCCCCACAGCATGATGCTGCCACCACCATGTTTCACTGTGGGGATGGTGTTCTTTGGATGATGTGATGTGTTGGGTTTGCGCCAGACATAGCGTTTTCTTTGATGGCCAAAAAGTTCAATTTTAGTCTCATCAGACCAGAGCACCCTCCTCCATACATTTTGGGAGTCTGCCACATGCCTTTTCGCAAACTCAAAACGTGCCATTTTTTTTTTTGCTAAAAGTAATGGCTTTCTTCTGGCCACTCTGCCATAAAGCCCAACTCTATGGAGCGTACGGCTTATTGTCGTCCTATGTACAGATACTCCAGTCTCTGCTGTGGAACTCTGCAGCTCCTCCAGGGTTACCTTAGGACTGTGCTGCCTCTCTGATTAATGCCTTCCTTGCTCGGTCCGTGAGTTTTGGTGTGTGGTCGTCTCTTGGCAGGTTTGCTGTTGTGCTATGTTCTTTCCATTTGGTTATGATAGAGTTGATGGTGCTCCTAGGGATCATCAAAGATTTGGATATTTTTTTATAACCTAACCCTGACTTGTACTTCTCAACAACATTGTCCTTTACTTGTTTAGAGAGTTCCTTGGTCTTCATGGCAGTGTTTGGTTAGTGGTGCCTCTAGCTTAAGTGTTGCAGCCTCTGGGGCTTTTCAAAAAGGTGTGTATATGTAATGACAGATCATGTGACCCTTAGATTGCACACAGGTGGACATCATTTCACTAATTATGTGACTTTTGAAGGTAATTGCTTGCACCAGAGCTTTTTATGGGCTTCATAACAAAGGGGGTGAATACATACGCACATTTTCAGTTTTTAATTTCTGAAAAATAGTTTGTTGTATATATTTTTCTAATTTTACTTCACCAACTTAGACTATTGTGTTCTTATACATCACATATAACTCAGATTAAAAAAACATTGAACTAAAGGCTGTAATGTAACAAAATAGGTAAAAAGCCGGGGGGGGGGGGGGAGTGAATACTTTTGCAAGGCACTTTATCTTCCCGTAGTTTTCACTATTGAGGACACTATTAATCCTGACCAAATCTCCAATTCAATTTGCAGAAATGCAGCCCCAAACTTGCAAGGAACCTTCACCATGCTTCACTGTTGCCTACGGGACACATTCACATCTATGCTTTTTCAGCCGCTGTGTATTTGGAAAGGGTCAAGGACTTTTAACGCAAAACGGTGCTTTTTTGGTTCAATATACTTCAATGGAGAAGCTGCAGAAAAGCATGTAATTCGTTTGTGCAGCAATTTTTGTTTTTTAATCTGCCCAATAGCAAATTGGCCAAAAAAATTTGCAAAAACACAAATTGCAGCAAAATCACGTGCGCAAAAATCAAAATGCACAGCAAAAAGCACTGCAGAAACAGATCAAAAGCAAACTGCATAGGTGTGTACCGAGCCTTATGCTGGCCACATGGATCAATATAGTCAGTATATCTCCTCTAATAGTATATACAGTATATCTCTTCTGTCCGTTATTCTCAGAGTGGATTAGATATTTTGCTTCCGAACCATATAGTTGGTTATTTATATTTACCACTGCATAGAGATATTTAAGAATAAATTGCCTTTTTTTTAAAAACTTTACATATTAACTAAATTATACACCACACTTTTTTCTAAGGTTATTAACCGATTAATCAAAACAATAATCGGCCAACTAATCGATTATGAAAATAATCGTTAGTTGCAGCCCTAGTTTTAACCCTCCTACGCAGCTTTCAGTTATAGACTTTGACCTATATATGAAATATTATATATATATATATATATATATATATATATATATATATATATATATATATATATATATATATATATATATATATATATATATATATATATATATATATATATATATATATATATATATATGATATACAAATATCATACACCCGATTCTACAAAATCCCTGACTTAGTGCAAGTGTACAAAGTGTGCAAGTGTAAGAATTGATGCTGGCTTGAAGCCAAAAGGAAGTCACTTTGTATTTTGTAAACTGATAAAAATAAAATATATATTTTTGAAAGCATTCTAACATTCTTAGGATCTATGTGGTTTGACTCCTGCCCAGCGGCCCTGAAATTCTGGGTCTGTAAAATAGTGCTGAACCATGAGTGCCTTCAGTGCACCTTTACATGCAAGTCTTTAGGAATGGGAAAATCAAGGCTATGGCACTGGTTTGCTCTCAAAATAACTTGTTTTCTGGATTTAAAGCATAAATGAAAGGCAAAACATTGTTTTTTTTGTTTTGGATAGAGTGGATTAGAACACATGTCAGGTTTTTACTGCTGTCTTGTGTCTCCATTAAGGAGATTCACTCTCTCTGTTTGTCCTGTTTACTGTTATCACGTAGAGTAAAAGTGGAAGAAATTCTGGAATTTTAGGTTATCAACATAACAGAGGGGAATTCTTCCCATGCAGACACTAGTTATGGTGACCCTGGTGAATGATAACCAGGGATTCCCTCTTTTTGGAAGGATCTCCTCCCACTTTCTGTTTTGGATATGGGATAGGAAGTGAAGAGAAATCTCCACAATGGGACACAGATGGCAACAACATTACAGGGGTCATAACATTTCTTACTTTATCCAAAATGAAAAAAAGTTTAGGTCTACTTTAATAAATCCAATGTTTATGTTCTTCTTTTTTTATGTTTTGCAACATAAGGATTGAGGCAGCATATGTTCAAACATATGTATGGAGTCTCATGGTGAGAGTGTTTGTTTGTAGAAAGTCAAAATAAAAAATAAATAAAAAAAGAAGAAGAAAAGTAGACAATTTAAAGGAAACCTGTCAGGGTAACAATATAAGAGCTATAAATGCTGCCTTGGTTTTCAAACCTGCAGGCATTGGAGCTGTAATCTGTGCTTCACCATTTAGTCCAGCCTTGCTCAACTTTTTTAACACAAATAAACCCTTGAAAAAATTTACCATCTCAGGGAACCCCTTCTGAAAATGGCTATATCTACAATTCATAATACATTAGTGTGATGGTCAGTGGGAGGAATGCTCTTTACATTTGTGGTCATTGGGAAGAATTACCCCCTTGCCGATAGCTAAAAAGATCATTGGTGTCAGTGGGAACTTATCTGGGGGGCAGAAATTGCTCATTGCTCAAGGAACCCCTAGCAAACTTTGAAGGAACCCCAGGGCTCCATTGAATCCTGGCTGAAAAACCCTGATCTAGTCTGTCTCTGACCTGACATAACATTGTGATTAGGAGTTTAAAACGGCCAGCATGCTTGTTCCAGGTCAGAGGTTCACTACTTGTAGCACCTCCCTGACCCCTAGAAGCATGATGGTACCCCCAGAGACAGGGATGAGCCATTTCACCTCAGGGTGTAAATTACTTAGTGGGGTGTGAACACATGGGCACCAGTCACTTTAAGTAAGATGAAAACAAAAAAGAGGTTTATTAATTCACACTAAAACTCCAAAGAGAGAGGGCAATGGCACAAGACACCCATGAACTAAAAAGGGAACAAAAGTACTCATAGTATTAACAGAAAAAGAACCTTTTTTTTTTTTTCTTTTTTAGGTTTTCATGTAAAAAACAAGTAAAACAGAAAACAGAAAAAGAATACAACAAAACAAGACAGTAGCGGTTGGTGTGTTACCCATGCAGGAGCAAATAAATGAGCACAAATGAAATATACCAGAGAAATGTGAGCAACACAATATTAAATGTGGTGCGACTTCACAACGTGCAACTTTTAGGTGTCTATACATGACATACTGTCGGAGAAAATGCAACTCATATGACGATGGTTGGCCCAGTGAATAGCTATACATTCAGGAAGGCATCAACCAATAACTTATTAAGTAATAACTATGAAGAGGTAGTAGGGTCCGCTAACCATTTGGACCACGCTTTATCATCCTTTTCAGGACAACCACACTTGGTGTGGCCACACGTTATGGCCTTTCTAGCATAAAAGAGGAGGCGACTGAACAAGGTTTTTTCCACCCTAGTAGGAATAAGATTATCAACTAGACCCAATAAACAAATTTCAATTGCTAGGGAAACTGGGGTCGATGTAAAGGCCTTAATGATGATCACCACATCTGACCAGATCGAGCAGGGCAAGTTCAGAAGATATGTGAGAAATCTCTCTGGGACTGACCAAACCTCCAGCACTCCAAAAAGGAAAAGGGGGGGAATATAAACATTAACAATCACATATCGATGACTCCATAATGTAAATACCATGATAGCATACTTTCCCTGGGGGTCCATATGAATTGATTCAACCACACACTCTAGCAAAGATGAAGTAAGTGGCATGGTATGCCTTTTGAACCCACGGCATTTTCAAAGCCAACAATTTGCTGCCCATAAGATAAGTTTCTTTAGTATTAATATGTGGGAAGTGTGGGACTTCAAATACTGGAAAAGCAAGGCCCCCATAAATTTGGAGCTTAGTCCACAGATGTTCCATGAAAGGACTTTTCACTGTTTACACATTTCACTGTTTAAATTAGAAAAAAACGGAATCACGCTGTAAATACCTTAAATGTTGAGTGAATATCTAGTGCAGTGTTTCTCAACTCCAGTCCTCAAGGCGCCCCAACAGGTCATGTTTTCAGGATTTCCCTCAGATGAAATGGCCGTGGTAATTACTAAGGAAGTAAAACTGATCAAATCATCTGTGCAAAATAATGGAAATCCTGAAAAAATGACCTGTTGGGGCGCCTTGAGGACTGGAGTTGAGAAACACTGATCTAGTGAAACCACATCAAGTTGATGGGGTAAAAAATCCCATCAATGCACTATATTGTGTGAATAAAATTCTACACGAGCACGGGTAGAATCAACAAAAATTCCATACATGTGAATGTAAAAAATAAACTCATAAAGATCTCAATGATTAATAATTTGAAACCAAATACAATACAAAAAGTCTCTCAGTGATTAAGTGAAAAAGTCCACCTGTGCAAAACAACAAAAGCTGTATAAAGTCCACACAGAAGAGAATCTTCAATTGTTGAATAGCAAAGCAAATTGTGATCCACCACCAGTATGGAAGGGGTTACTCCTTACCAGACATATATGATCTCCCATTACAGAGGATCATAGAAGACATGTCAGCTGTGTTGGTAAGTGGAAATCCCGTGCTGAGCTGCTGAACTCCAGCTGTGCCTCAGACCATCATGGGGGCCAGATCGGTGCCAGGTTTATAATAACATGAAAAAAAGTAGAAAACTCAGATCGTGTAAAAACCTTTTGACTTTTATTCTAAAAATGACAAAAACACACTTACATAAGCAATCGATAGTCAAGCCTTAAGTCCGTTGTGTCGGCCAAACACATATGGACAGACCCGTCTCTCTGGAGAACACACACAGACTGGAGGTGACGCCAGTGCGTCGTCCTGCTCTGCCCTACGCGTTTCGTGATAGGTCACGTCATCCAGGGGCACGGGCGGTGCGCTGCGTCACCTCCCTAAATACAGGAACCTAGTACCAAGCCTCGCTCTGAGCCGCAGTCCACCAATGAGCTACCGAGTAGCCCGATATGGAACGCGGAACTAGATCAAGATGGCAAATGCAAATAGATGGATAGTGTCACCACTAATTGGCATAACAGTGCATCAGAAGAAGTACGGTTTGATGCAATAGAACATCTCCCACACCTCCAGTGCACTGTCTGTCTCACAAAGCTTGAATAAAAGCTATGGACTGCCCATAATTGTTAAACCAGCACAAATTAGACCAAAGGCATCGCATATTGGTGATAAACCTAGAAATGCCTACGATCTTAACAACATTTTTAAACCTTATTGTTAAAATATTATATAGTTACAGAAAAGCTCTGGTATATATAACAAAGACATAACAAAACTGCCAGAGGATATTGGAAGATACATGTATTTGTCAATCGCAACTCTAAAACGGGGTGCCATTGACATAATAAAGCGGTAAAGACCGCATACTATGCATCATTCATATTGACATTAGCTAACCTCCGTCTAATATGTGAGCATGCAAATAACCAGTGGCTCTCACTGATCTAATAATACTAAATATGTACATACCACTTCGATCCTAAAAAATAAACTAAAACCGGAAGTGAAGAAATTAAAACTACTGGGGCCACAAACACAACGAGAATCACTGCCATCTGCTGGTGAGATCACAAAATGCACAGTGAAACTAACATTGTGCATGGGATAAACCCACTGAATTAAAAAGTTGTTTTTTTCTTTATAAAATTAAAATGAATAACACACTCCCAACTTTTATATGGAGACCCAAACCAAAAATAAAAAAGGGGAGAGAAAAATTGATGTCACAAATATGTGAAATCTGAAATAGGCCTCAAAAGCGATAATCAAAAAGCAGCCTCAGGGGTTCCAACATTAATGTCAAGGGGGACCCATGATGGTCTGAGGCATAGCCGGAGTTCAGCAGCTCAGCACGGGATTTCCACTTACCAACACAGCTGACATGTCTTCTATGATCCTCTGCAATGGGGGATCATATATGTCTGGTAAGGAGTAATCCCTTCCATACTGGTGGTGGATCACAATTTGCTTTGCTATTCAACAATTGAAGATTCTCTTCTGTGTGGACTTTATACAGCTTTTGTTGTTTTGCACGGGTGGACTTTTTCACTTAATCACTGAGAGACTTTTTGTATTGTATTTGGTTTCGAATTATTAATCATTGAAATCTTTATGAGTTTATTTTTTACATTCACATGTATGGAATTTTTGTTGATTCTACCAGTGCTCATGTAGAATTTTATTCACACAATATAGGGCATTGATGGGATTTTTTACCCCATCAACTTGATGTGGTTTCACTAGATATTCACTCAACATTTAAGGTATTTACAGCGCGATTCAGGTTTTTTCTAATTTATTTGATGTATGTGTGTCATATATTTTGAATTGCTGCTTTTACAGTCATAGTTCACGTTGTATTCTTATCATTTACTTTTTAGCGCGGTTTTATATTTCCTTTTTTTCCACTGTTTAAATTCACCATAAGAGGAACACAAAAAATGTGAGAAAACCTACCAAGAAGGTCACATCTGCGGTACACTTTAGTTGACTTAAGATAATTTTATTGTAGAAAAAAGCACCATATTTATTGTAGAAAAAAGCATATATTGTAAATGAAAAACAAAACATTTGATGAAAACCTTCCAAAACCGTATTAAAAGGACAACGTTGTCATTAAAAAGAAATTGCAGCGGCAGGCGTGGCCAGTGACGGAAGTGGATGGCCGCACTATAGAAGAGCTCTGAGAACCGAGTCTCCCTGAAGCAGCTCAACACTATTTATAGCATACCTGATAGCACAGCTCAGCAGGGGAGACACGGAGGAAGCAGCTAGTGATGAACGGAAAAAGGAAAAACAAAGATAAGCCCCGTAAATTAAGCACATTCCTCAGCCTGGCCGGGACTCCAGAGAAGCAGCATGGTGCAGGCCCCTCCCACTCACAGCACAGCATAGGAATGCAAGCCAATCAGTGTGAAGGAGGAGGGAGGGGGGAGAGAGCACATTCCAATGTGCAGCCTCACAGCTCTGACCCAGCTAATGCAGATATCAACAGTCCACTGAGGCAAAGAAGAAGAATTTCTGATGCTGAAAGTTATGTAAGTGACTCTTACCCTAATGTAAATACTACATTCGCAAACAATCCTTATAATGAAATGTTTAATGCATTCCCCACTTTTGGCCAGTCGATAGTTGACACACATCTCAAGGAAATGCTATTATCCTTAAGGTAAGCTCTCCAACAAGATATGCTATCCTTTTTGCAAAAATCCAAGATGGAAATGGATGCTTTGGGAGAAAGGGTAGACTATGTTGAGCAAAAAAGGAATAATTTTACTGAAGCCCACAATGGCCTAGTGGATTCACACATAGATCTGGAGGATGAAATTAAACATCTAAAGTAGAAGGTTTCCGATTTAGATGACAGATCCAGACGCAACAATATCAAATTTAGGGGAATCCTTGAAAATATAAAAAAATTCAGATTTGAAGCAATTTTTATGCCAAATGATGTCTGATCTGATACCTACAATATCTCCTCAAGAGCTAGTAATAGATAGAGCACACAGGCTGCGTAAGCTCTCTCACATATCGGAAAAGTTGCCCAGGGATGTAATTGCGAAAATAAATTTTTACCATGTGAAAGATCATTTGATGCAACTTGCGAGACAACGTCTACATTCTCCACTACCATAACCTTAATCAGGCATTCAGCTATACTCAGATTTGTCACAAGCAACAATTTTGGCCTGAAAAAATTTGAATTCAATAACCAAAATCCTCCGCAATCATAACATTGTGTATAAATGGTGGTTTCCCACTAAACTGTTCATAGAGAGGGATAGCATCTCCTACTCTATTTATTTGCTGGAAGAAGGGCTGAAGTACCTCAAAATGGGGATTATTACCAAAAGAAGGTGATATTAATTTGGAGAAACCCCCTCTGGCGAAAATAGCACCACAATGGCAAATTAGCCATGGATAAAGGGCACCTATACTGGCATACTCTCCTGCTCCTAACCTGACCAACTTCATAGTCAATATGGAGTACTATACCATTATGTCCTCAGGTATACCATTTTCTTAGGGAACTCGTTAAAATAGTATCCCAAAGATTTAATTTTCCCCTGAATTGCAAGTACTAACATAATAGTACACAGGAGTTGTTCACAACTCCTCCTTGTTTTTACAGTTTTTTTTTACAGTTTTTCTTCTTTTGTGTTAAGAATTTGGTTTTGCTTTACCTTCATGGACTTAGCTATATGGTTCTCTCCAACATTCCACTACTAAATGCATAACCTCACTGGAATTATCTGCTATATCCTAAGAATAGCAACGCAACACTTTGCCATCTATTGATTTCACATTAATGGGACTTAAACTACTATCATTAAAGGCAAAAGGGTTTAACAGTCCCCACAAACAGAAAGCTCTTTGGACTGATGCCTTAAAGTTTCGAAGTGACATAGTATGTGTCCAGGAATCACATTTTGCTAAAAACAATTCACCAAAGTTCACTCACAACAAATATCCACATATTTTCTACTCAGACAATCACAAAAAGAAACAAGGATTAATTATTGCAGTAAGAGACACCGTAACATTCAAGATGCTGAATTTATAAACAGACAACCACGGAAGATTTATTATGTTAGTGGCTACCATAGACAACATAACATATACAATTGCCAATGTCTATGCACCCAACACACATCCTAACCGATTCTTGCAGAAAATATTGAAGAAAATACGTAAAATGCAAAAAGGTAACAATATCATATGTGGTGACTTTAATGCCCCTATGGAACCAAATATTGATACGACCAAGAAGAACCACACCACCAGATTGGTGATCTTTTTTTTCAAGAAGGCTTGTATGACTCCTGGAGGTGTCTTCACTCCACTGAAAGCCATTATATATTCTTTTCCAATGCACATAAAACCTACTCTAGAATTGATTTTTTTCATCACAGACAAAACTCTCTTACAAAAAACAGTAGACACCAAAATTCATAACATTACTTGGTCAGACCATGCGCCAATTACATTAGAAATACAGGTGGACCAGCAATGCAACAACACATTTCTATGGAGAAATAATACTTATATTTTATCACAAGAGAAGCACATGTCTGTGATGAAAGAAAAGCTACAGGAGTTCTTTATGGTAAATGATAATAAATCTGTGTCGAGCATTACTCTTTGGTGTGCCCACAAAGCCTACATTAGAGGTTTGCTAATTCAACTAGCCTCTAGGGAGAATAAGAGGAAAGCTACCACTATAGATAAACTAATGAGGGATATTAAAACCCTAGAAAATGATCATAAAAAGCCACCTAATGACTCATAGTTTTTACACCAACTTAACTGTAGAAACGCATTAAGAGCTACTCTAGTAACTAACCACGATAAATATTTTAAGAAACTAAAACTTAACTTTTATTCACAAGGTAACAGAGCAGGGAAGTTGCTAGCCTCCCAACTTCGAAAACGTCAAAGGGAAAAAATCAAAGGTAAAATTCACACAATGGTCCATCATAACAATTGAAGGGTCATTTACAAGATATAGCCAAGATATAGCGGACAACTTCTCAGATTATTATGGACTCCTCTATAATCTAAAAGAGGATAAGAATACTTCCCAACCTTCACCGGAGGACATAACAACATTTCTAAATAATATCAATCTCCCAAAGATTGATGCTGCTACCCTTGATAATCTAAGTAAGCCAACAACAGAACAGGAAATATCAAAGGCCATTAAAGAAATCCCAATTAATGAGCCACCAGGTATCGACGGCCAATCAATCAGTCAATCAATCAATACAGAAGTTTGGAAACCATAGTTCGCCATAAACGGGGACAATCGGGAAGCAGAATTCAAGGCACTATTGTGAGCAAACTCTGCCGACGGTAAGAGGTTTGACCAATTGTTATGATGGTCAGAAATATAGAAACATCCTATGCATTAAGGTGAAAAAACACCTGGCAGTGACCGGACCCCCAGCCCCCCAGTTTTATTTACCTGAGCTCTGGAACTTGACCCGGGGGGGAGGGGGATGCGCTGTCCCTCTGCCCGAGGTTCTCGGCTCTTGATTGGATAGATTGATAGCAGCGCAGCCATTGGCTCCCGCTGCTGTCAATAAAATCCAATGATGCGGGCACCGGGGGGGGGCGGGGCTGAGTCATACATTTGGCGGCTATGGATGCTGAATGCTGGACTCCGGAGCGCGCCTGCAAGGTAACCCCCCTCAGGGGAGCACTTCTCCTAGGGGGTTATCTGATGTGGGGAGGAGCCGCGAGAGCCACCGGGGGGACCCCAGAAGATGAGGTTTGGAGCCACTCTGTGCAAAACCAGCTGCACAGTGGAGGTAAGTATGATATGTTTGTTATTTAAAAAAAAACAAAAAACGATCCCTTACAATCACTTTAAGTGGAATACAATGAGACATTTTCGAGAACCGGTCAACCATCGTAAGGATAACTGTGTTGGGTAACTCCACAATGAAATCCATGGACAGGTGGGTCCAGGGTCTCTCTCCATTGGGTATGGGTTGTAGGAGGCCCACTGGAAGGTGTCATGGAGTCTTACTCTGAGCACACACAGAACAGGCAGCTATGAAGGCAGTTACATGAGCTCACAAGGTTTCTCAGGAGGAGCATGAACCTGAGCAGCAAGAATTTTGTCACCTAAAGGAGAAGTGAGATTGGTGCGAACCGTAGCCAGAATATGATCAGGAGGAAACACGGGAACCGGAACCGACTCCATCTTGAAAGTGGAGGAAAATTGTTGTGACAAAGCGTCAACTAGAAACTAGAAAAGAAAAGAGCCCATCGCTCTCTTCTGGAAGAGAGGCATTTAGCCTCAGACAAGAATGTGAGATTCTTATGATCAGTAAGAATGAGAACCAACACAGTGGTGCCTTCGAGGAGATGTTTCCATTCCTTCAGGGCTAAAATGATCGCTAACAGCTCTCTGTCCCCAAACTCGTAATTGCACTTTGCAGGTGACAATTTCTTGGAAAAGTAGTCACAAGGATGCATAGCGCTCTCAGAGGTAGGACATTGAGACAGAAGGGAGCCAACTCCAGTCTCGGAAGCATCAACCTCAAGGATAAAAGGTAGTGTAGGATCAAGATGTGCCAACACAGGAGCAGAAACAAAGGCAGCCTTGAGACTCTCAAAGGCCTTATTATACTCCAGAGACCAACACTGTGGGTTACCGTCCTTTCTGGTCATATCAGTCAGGGGCTTGACCAGAGACAAGAAGTTACAAATACAATTCCAATAATAGTTGTTAAAGCCAAGAAACGCTGCAGAGGACGTAAGCCCATGGGTCAGGGCCACTGTAGGACTGCTGAAAGTTTCTCTGGGTCCATCGAAAAACCAGCAGTGGGAATTACATAACCCAGGACCTGTTCACGATGGAATTCGCACTTCTCCAATTTGCAAATGAGATTGTTCTCTCCTAAGCCTCGTATACACGATCGGACTTACCGACAGAAAATGTTCGATGACAGGCTGTCGGCAGTAAATCTGACCATGTGTATGCTCCATCGAACAATTGTTGTTGATTGATTTTTGGCGGACAAATGTTGGTTAGCATATTTTCAAATTTTCCGCAAATGTGTGTTGTCGAATTTTCTGAGCATGCGTACACAAGTCCGTCGGACAAAAGTCCAAAGTACAAACACGCATGCTCGGAAGCAAGGACCAGCCAGAAGCGGTCGGTCTTGTAAACTAGCGCTCATAATAGAGAATTAACATTCGTGACTTGGCAAATTGTGAAATCTTGAAATGCAGCGCACAATTCTCCTCTTCTTATATATATCAAATCAAATCATTATTCAACCAAAAAAAAATAATTTCAAAGCAATAACTCCAAAGCCAATAATAAATAACATGTTATCTCCTCCAATTCCGCAACGTGGCTGGTTGACGAACGGCCGTTCAGAAACGAACTGAAAAGCGCAAACTGAAAAGTGCGAAATGAAAAGTGTGAAATGAAAAGCACAAAATGAAAAGTACGAATCAACACTCACCAAACTTCTAGACACAAAAAAGAGACAGAGGAAAGTGCACCAAAAATGAGCCACGTCCATAAATCATTGAGGATACAAAATAAGGTAGTACTGAGTATTACCAGGGAGGCGGACTTTTCAGGCTAAGAAACAGTGGAGAAGATATAGCAGTATAAAAAATATAAATTTATTGAAAAATACAAATATCTAAAAAACAATGACAATTATAACATATAGCATCTATGATTATTGTGCAGTGAGCCCTTGTATGTCCTCACCAAACTTCTACTAACACGAAATTAGCAGAAGGAGCCCAAAGGATGGCGCTAAGGAGCTGAAAAACAATGTATTACATCACTATGTTCGTATTTGTTGGCCAATAGTTGTGTGGCCATGTGTATGCAAGAAAATTTGGGCCAACGCCCTTCGGACAAAATTCCACAGTTTTGTTGGCGAACAATCTGATCATGTGTACGAGGCTTTCGTTTCTGAAGCACATGACAGACATCTGTGTGGTGGCTCTCCAGGGACGAAAATATGAGGATATCGTCGAGATAAACCACCACACATAACTGCAACAAATCTTGGAGGACATTGTTAATAAATTCCTGGAAAACTGCCGGGGCGTTACAAAGGCCAAAAGGCATTACGAGGTAGTCATAATGGCCTGTTCTGGTATTAAATGCAGTTTTCCACTCGTCGCCCTCCTTAATCCTCATGAGATTGTATGCCCCTCTCAAATCAAGCTTAGTGAAAACTTACATCATTACAAGGTCTGTTTACCACTCTTCTTCTTCACAAAGAAGAAACCAACACCAGCAGGAGACGAGGATTTGTGGATGAAACCTCGAGAAAGTGTGTCTGCAACATACTCCTCCATGGCCTTATCCTCCAAGACTGACAAAGACATCGCTAAAGTCGCGGTACTCCTCCGGCAGGGAGGAGAGTGAAGAGGTGCACAGGACCTTGGCTACCTTCTGGAAGCATGTCTTACTGCATTGTGGCGACCAGGAGAGAACCTCAGCAAGGAGCCAATCAAAAGAGGGGTTGTGCCTCTGTAACCAAGGATAACCAACAACCAGCGGAAACTTAGGTGAGGAAATAACTTGTAATTGGATTATCTCATGGTGAAGAGCCCCTACAGCCATGGGCAATGGAACAGTCTCATGAGTCACATGGGCAGGTTGTAGAGGTCTCCTGTCAAGACCCGTCAAGACCTTCAATGGCAAGTGGAGTGTCACGCAGCTGCAGTGGAATTGAGTGCTTCAATACAAAAGCAGCATCAATGGACAGGCCTGCAGCCCCAGAGTAGATTAGAGCCTGTATCTCGACGGACGACTGAGCCCAAGAAAGAGTAACCAAAACCAGGGGCTTATCCTTCTGGATAACTGGGGACGAAATAATGCCACTTAAGGTCTGTCCGTGACAGGGCCTCAAGGTTCGGGCGTTCCCTGGACTGGTAGGACAAGACCTGCCTTGCCACAATAAAGGCACAATCTCTCCCTCCTCCTAAGGGTTCTCTCATCCGCAGAGAGACGCATGAAGCCCAAGTGCATGGGTTCATCTTCACTGACCAACTAGATACCAGGAGGCATGGGAGGTGAGGGAGGCAAGGGTGGGACTGCAAAGCTCTGAGACAAATATACAGGAGGCTTCAACAAGCGCTCCTTAAAAGAGAGTCTGGAGTCCATGAGGATGGCAAACGTGATCAACTCCAGCTCAGTGGGTATATCTTGTGCTGCTATCTCATCCTTGATGGTATCCAAGAGACCATGAGAAAAAGCAGCCACGAGGGCCTCATTGTTCCAAGCAACCTCTGCTGCCAGAATACGGAATTCAATGGCGTAATCGGCTACATGTTCTCATACTCTGATGGACATGAGGCACTTGGCAGCAGAAGCAGATCATGCAGGAACGTCAAATACCCTTTTAAAGGAAGCCACAAACTCAGGGTAACTCAAGACAACAAGTTTTTGTGTCTCCCATAGGGGGTTTGCCCAGGCCAAGGCTCTCCCAGAAAGCAAAGATATCACAAAACCTACTTTGCTTCTGTCCGTGGGAAACGCCTAGGGCAGTATCTCAAAGTATATCTCAACCTGGTTGAGAAACCCTTTGCATTGGACTGGATTGCCCCAAATCGCTGGGGAAGCAGAGCAGAACCAGACATACCTCTTATAGAGGTAATACTCAAGGCAGGTGCCTGCACAGAGACTGGAGCAGCAGCAGCGATGGCCTGCAAGACAGGCTGTACCGGAGCAGCCACAGTGGAAGTATCCAGGTGAGCCGTGCGATTCAGGAGTGTTTGTAATGCCATGGCAAACTGATCCATGTGGTGATCCTGCTCATCCAATTGGAAAAAATATTAACAACAAGTGGATTGACGGCATCTTCTGAATTCATGGCCTTCGCCTACTGTCAGAAACCATGAATCAGATGAGACAGAAGTACAGTTAAATCTCACTTGTTTAATAATAATAAAAAAAGGTAAACAGAGTAAACGTAGTCAAAACATAGCCAGAGTTCAGGAACTGGAACGGATAGTCAGACAAGCCAAAATGTCAGGGAGCCAGAGATGAGCGTAGTAGAACAGAAAGCAGGATCTGGAGACAGAAAGAATGTCAGCCAAGCATGTGTTTAACAGGAACACAGGAGAGCATCTCTTGAGATGTGATCAAGGAGAAGGCAGAGATCATCTGGGCTGGATGGCTTAAGTAGGCAGGACTGGCAAGCAGGATATCATCAACAGGTGAGTCACTGTGGAGAGATAGGAGCTGGCAATTAGCCGACAGCTGAGCGGCCAGGTCAGAGAAGGAAGCGCTGAGCCCAGCCCTGACAGGAATGCCTGCTTACCAGATACACTGGACCTTTACAAGGCCAGTAGCGCTTGTGGCTGATTACCCTGCCAGGGCCTTTAGGCTGTAATCTGGCTTGAGATCTATGGTCCTGCGAACGATCTTTCTCTTTACCTCTTTTCTCCAGTGTATAAGGATGTCCCATTCAAAGAAAGTAAAGAGAGCTCCACATCATGTGAATCCAAAAATTTATTGGTTAAAAAGATTATTTCCCATATAAGATGGAATAGTAAAAACACCGTCCGGTAAAAAAACCAGCAACCTCGCTTCCGGGACTCGTGAGTCGCGATGATGTCAGCATGAAGTCCGCCCTACTAGTTTCGTCAAAGATTGACGTTGTACTGGGGCAGCGTACTGCATTATTGCCTTTTATACATACAGTAAATTCAAAATCAAGCCTCGTTCTGATACCTGAGAGCTCAGTAGGGCGTCAAGCCTCACTTTCACATCGATAGACTTCATTGGATATCGAGCCTCCTTTTGAGGTTAAGCTGGACACCTATGGTATTTTCTACATTAATTTGATTCCCTATCATTAAATTTATAAAGAACAAAAATTTGATTTATAAAGAGCAAAAATTAAAATTAAACATTCCACAAAGTTGTACATCAGAATCATCCTGAGGGATATGGTTAATCACACAAGAGATACTTTTAAATTTTAAAATGTTAAAATAAAGGTAAAAAAGATGAATAAAAATACCTTAGTCCAAACTTTAAACATCATGAAATAAATAATGAACTAGAGAGTTTTTATGTTCCACAAACTTATACGCATCTGCAAATGGAAACATAATAACCTTTGATTCAGTATAATTCCTTTTGATTTGAAGCGGGATAAACACCCTCCTGGGGTCCAGATAATACCTCAAAAGTGTACATTATAATACATACATTTATATGTCCCAAAACCTGGTCAGAAATATTTCTATTACATTGGCACAATGAGACAAATTTAATCGATATGTTACATTTCATCTACAGGTGGTATTACTCTAAAGGTAACTCCCAGTGTCTATTAACTATGAATAGTCAACAAAGGCATTGACATCTACATCCACATTAAGGCCCAAAGGGAAAAAATGTCCAACCTTAAAAATCCATTTCATTTCGAGCTGTGAGATCCCCCTGACTAATGAGCCACCCCTCAATGTCATATGCCCATAAATATGGGTGTTCTTAGGATCTTTTTTGTGTACCAACGCATAGTTTGACACTGAATGTTTCGGAAAGCCCTTCCTAATGTTGTTAATGTGTTTGTTTAGCCTCGCCTGTAGGGCCCGCTTCGTCCTGCCCACATACTGGAGTCCACACAGGCATTGTAACAAACCACCCCAGGTATTAAAAGATTTTATCTTAAAAGTACGTGAAGAGCTGGTGGCTGTAGACTCCATAATATTTCTATGTCAGCAGCCATTAATAGCAGACACTTGGCATCTCCTACACTGATAGAATCCAAAATGATTCTGAAAAAGGGAATGGGTTTCGATGGTGGATTCAAAACACTAGGAGCAATTTTATCTTTAAGTGAAGGGACCTCTCTAAACACTACTTTGGGTCTCAAAGGTAAAGGGGGTCTAAGAACTTTAACATTACACAAAATGTGCCAATGCTTGTGAATACGTTTTTTTTATCCTCCAATGCTGTGTCGAATAACTTGTAATAAAAGGTAGAAATGATTCTTTCTTACCCTCTGTCTCTACCCTAGGTATTTGTGTCTTTAACAGTAAACTCCTATAGGTCTGCGCAATCTGATCAACTATTCCCTTAAGTGAATTTGCCTCATAACCTTTATCCACAAATCTCTTAGTAAGTACCCCCCCCCCCTGTACTTTGAATTCTTCTATTTCGGTGCAATTCCATCTCAGCCTTGTGTATTGTCCCTTAGGAACTGCTTTTAGCCAAGTTTCTTGATGCCAGCTGTCTAGGGGAATGTAAGCATTCCTATCAGTGGGTTTAGTTTTATTTTAATTTTTAATTTAATTTTAATTTTCATTCATTAATCTTTTATTTTGGAAGCGCGGTTTTTCTCCCATATACCTTTTTTTGCTTTTGATATGCAACTAACTGCTGCTAGTCTATCCCTGTATCAATATGGATATTTTTGAGTACAGAGCTGCTCGCGTAGTAAATATGGATGGAGTCTTTGAGATTACTAATAATAATAAAAGTGATATTGGTGGTTTATTTATGAGATTAAAAATCTTGCCACTTCGGAGATACACACCTTATGGGATATTGCATTTTTGGAAAGGTATATCCAGGGGACTATGGTTCCTTGTAGTTTGAGATGGGATGTGTGTCCTTAAAAGGGTGAGACAGATCTAGATGCATGGTTTAAATATTTTAAGGAAACAGGGGTGAAATTCCTTGATTTTCTCGTTCAGAGGAAAAGGGATAAATTAGTACATCTTGATGAGGAGAATAGACAAATAAAAGAGAAACGAATCCCCTACAAAGGAAGTGAAGAGTACAGAGAACGCTAACAGAATTTACATAAACATCTTGAGAAGGAAGAGAGAGAGCAAAAAATGTAAGAAAATAAAAAATTTAATAGGGACACAGGGGACTACCAAGCAGGGTATGTTTTCGAATGGCAAAAGAAACTTGTCATCGAACAACAAGAGAGGGAAAATCAGCTGCGTGGAGAGAACACTCAGGGTAATAACAGTATGGACACCACTAGGGGGGACATCAAACTCTCAATGTACCCCTAAAACCCGACTACACCCTGCAAGGAGGGTTTCATACAGATCGCCCGTAAGGGAGAGTAACTTACCTGTGACCAATCACCATCAAGGCAAATCCCCATATAGGCCCCCGTATAGGAGACAAGGTGGAGGGGGGATGAATCCCAATGGCAATTGGCATCAAGGGAAACAGGGATATCCATCCACACATCCTCAGTACAGCAGACCTTTGAACTGTCAATATGGTGTTCCAATATAATGATGGGAATGCACACAGAGAGAAATCTGTATGGAGAACAGCAGGGGGAATTATGGCCCACCACATCAAAATGAATAAAGGGAACAGAATCATTGGGGTTTTCCATGATCCAATCAAGGGGTCAAAAGACCCATAGAACAAAGAGAGGAACTAGAGGGGGGAGGCGAGTACAGTCAAAAAAAGAAACAAACATAAAAGGGGACGGAAGTTATAATTTACGTAAACAAACCCTCTCAGATACTGAAATTAAAATTTTAGACAAGGGTTTGAAGTTTGCCCCTCCATGTGGGTTAAATAAATTCCGCAAAGTGAATATCAAACGCTATTTGCTCTCCAACCCTATCAAAGAAAACAGGATAATATCAGTAGATGTTCAGCATTCAAATTTGTCTAATGCCTATTTATTTAACCCTCTGGGGGGTCTGGCCCCTGCTCTTAAAGTATTCCGGGATGTGGTGCTTATGGATTTTGATGCAATTAAAGTACAGAATGTTAAAATGCAAAGGGATTTGGAACAAGGATTAGATAAGCTCTGTACTAATAAAGAATTGTTCATCCGCCCCGCTGAAAAAGGGGGGGTTGTGATATTGGACAAAAGGGATTACATCACAGAAATGGAACAAATTTTGGGTGATAGGGAGACCTACACACCATTGAGGAAGTATCCGATCAGAGAGTACAAACTTAAATTAGAAAAAAATATCTCCAAAGGTTTCAAAGAAGGTATACTAAATAAGTGCTCCACGTACACCTGTAATATACTACTTATCCAAGGTTCACAAAAGTTTGACTTGCCCCCTGGGATGTCCGAGAGTGAGTGGGATTGACTCAGTGACGTCCAGGGTTGGCAAGTATATTGACTGTTATTTGCAGCCCTTGGTTCAAGGAATGCCATCATATATCAAGGACACACGGCACATTATCAATATTCTGTCCAATTGTCATGCAAAGACAGGGATGTGGCTTGTGTTGGCTGATGTAACCTCACTGTGCACAATTATACCCCACGCAATGGGCTTATCAGCGGTGAGATACTTTTTGGACAAGGATTCAGGTCTTTCCAGAAAACAGCAATGGAATTGCTTGGCTTTGCAGCATCCTATAATTATATTTGGTGGGAGAATCAGTTTTTCCACCAGGATAGGGATGTCGCTATGGGCGTTAAATATGCCCCTAGTTTGGCCAATCTTTTTATGGCTAAATGGGAGGAGGATGTTGTCTATGCCTATCATAGACCAGAATTTGTCCTGTGGTCAAGGTACATAGACGACATCCTCCTCCTATGGGATGGAGATGGTGATAGTCTGAGAGCCCTTATGGAATCCCTCAATAACAATAACAGGATAAAAATGGAATCGGATGGGTTAATTACTTCAACTTTTTTTAAACCCACCGATAGGAATGCTTACATTCCTCTAGACAGCTGCCATCACGAAACTTGGCTAAAAGCAGTTCCTAAGGGACAATACACAAGGCTGAGACGGAATTGCACCAAAATAGAAGAATTCAAAGTACAGGCGGGGGGTACTTACTAAGAGATTTGTGGATAAAGGTTATGTGGCAAATTCACTTAAGGGAATAGTTGATTGAGCAGACCGTTTACTGTTAAAGACACAAATACCTAGGGTAGAGACAGAGGGTAAGAAAGAACCATTTCTACCTTTTATTATAAGTTATTCGACACAGCATTGGAGGATAAAAAACAAATTCAGAAGCATTGGCACATTTTGTGTAATGATAAAGATCTTAGACGCTCTTTACCTTTGAGACCAGCTCAGCAGATGGACAGGGGATGTTCCGGAGACATAAACGTAAGCCAGGCCAAGGTCATACACAGGAAGATCAGCAGATGGGGTAAGGAGCACAGGACAGGGAGAGGATGGATGGATCAGACTGCAGGCAGGGATGCAAGGTAACAGGTGGGACAGGATAGGGATCGGGACAGGGAGACAGGATCAGATACACAGGTCACAGGTTCAGGGCACAGGAACAGGTTCAGAATCAGGATCAGATCACAAGCTAGCAGGTCAGGGCGCAAGGAAGAAACCAAGGCAAACATGTGATTGCTTGCCGGGTATTTATAGGCCTGTGATTGGCCTCAAGTAACACCTGATTGTAGGAGGTACTGTCTGCTCCATACTGCCAGGATCCATCCGCTGGTGGATGCCAGATATTACCAGCGGATGACAGATATTACCAGCGGATGGAACATTTCCTGAAAGGTCCCTTCACTTAAAGATAAAATTGCTCCTAGTGTTTTGAATCCACCATCGAAACCCATTGCCTTTTTTCAGAATCTTTTTGGATTATATCAGTGTAGGAAATGTCAAGTGTGTGCTATTAATGGCTGCCGACATAGAAATATTAGGGAGTTTACAGCCACCAGCTCTTCACGTACATTTAAGATAAAACCTTTTATTACCTGTTCCACAACTGGGGTGGTTTATTTGTTACAATGCCCGTGTGGACTCCAGTATTCTGGGCAGGCCTAAGCGGGCCCTACAGGTGAGACTAAACAAACACATTAACATTAGGAAGGGCTTTCTTAAACTTTCAGTGTCGAAACATTATGCGTTGGTATGCAATAAAGATCCAAAGAACACCATATTTATGGGTATTGACAGATACAGTTTACCACGGAGGGTGGCTCATTAGTAAGGGGGATCTCACAGCTCGAAATAAAATGGATTTTCAAGGTTGGATGTTTTTTCCCTTTGGGCCTCAATGTGGATGTAGATGTCAATGCCTTGGTAGACAATTCATAGTCAATAGACACTGGGAGTTACCTTTAGAGTAATACCACCTGTAGATGAAATGTAACATTTCGACTAAATTTGCCTCATTGTGCAAATGTAATAGAAATATTTCTGACCAGGTTTTGGGACATATATTGTATGTATCATAATGTACACTTTTGAGGTATTATCTGGACCCCAGGAGGGTATTTATCCCGCTTCAAATCAAAAGGAATTATACTGAATCAAAGGTTATTATGTTTCCATTTGCAGATGCGTATACGTTCTCTAGTTCATTATTTATTTCATGATGTTTAAAGTTTGGACTAAGGTATTTTTATTCATCTTTTTTACCTTTATTTTAACATTTTAAAATTTAAAATTTAAAAGTATCTCTTGTGTGATTAACCATATCCCTCAGGATGATTCTGATGTACAACTTTGTGGAGATGTGCAATATGCAGTGCTTCCTGTAGAGGTCAGTAGTGGAGTGTCCATTGGTGGACATTCTGCTTACTTCCAAGTCTAATTATGCAAGATTTTTGGACATTCTGCTCACTTCCGGGTCTAATTATGCAAGATTTTTCTTTAATGTTCGACTTTGGAAGTGACATAGTTGCTAGACAATTGTAAAAAAATGTTTGCTCTCTTAAATGTTTTGTTTAATTTTTGCTCTTTATAAATCTAATTTTTGCTCTTTATAAATTTAATGATAGGGAATCTCATTAATGTAGAAAATACCATAGGTGTCCAGCTTAACCTCAAAAAGAGGGTCGATATCCAATGAAGTCTATCGATGTGAAAGTGAGGCTTGACGCCCTACTGAGCTCTCTGGTATCAGAACGAGGCTTGGTTTTGAATTTATGTATAAAAGTACGTCGCCCGTGCCCCAGGACAACGTCAAACTTTGACTAAACTAGTAGGGCGGACAATGTGCTGACGTCATCGCAACTTACAATTTCCGGAAGCATGGGTGCTCGTTTTTTTAGCAGCCGGTGTTTTTACTATTCCTTCTTGTATGGGAAATAATTTTTTTAACCAATAAATCGTTGTATTCACACGATGTGGAGCTCTCTTTATTTTCTTTGAGTGAGACATCCTTATACACCGGAGAAAATAGGTAAAGAGAAAGATCGTTTGCAAGACCATAGATCTCAAGTCGGATTACAACCTAAAGGCCCTAGCAGGGTAATCAGCCACAAGCGCTACTGACCTTTTAAAAGTCCAGTGTATCTGGTAAGCAGCCATTCCTTATTTTCGGCGGTGGTCTCATATGGTGTCCATTGCACAGGGGTGTGAAGGGGACTGTATTTTGTCTGAGAGTCTACATATGGACTAAAAGCATAAGATTCTGACACTCTTACCTATCACCATATTCTTTAAATCACCCTTTTTTCAACAAGGAGGACGTTTTCAGCACCAGATATTTCATGCTGTACATGATTTTACTTTTCTCTTCTACAATAAGGAGGACTGTTTACCATCAGATATTTATGCTGCAGGTTTTATTAGCATATATTTATGTTGCATATCAGTTGAGCGTGACTCTGTTCTAGAAAATGTCCTGCCTATAAATATATCCCAAAAAAGGTACATGACCCTTAAAAATAAAACGACTTACAATTGGGACGAACCCTTCATTCCCTATGTGGGGATCCAACTTACCTATCCAACAGCTAAATTATACAAAGTAAATCTCCCTAAACTACTAGAAAATATAAATAAGGATCTCCAATCTTTCCATAAAACACAACTCTCCTGGGCAGGCAAAATAGCTTTTAAAATGCAGACCCTCCCCAAAAATGTTTTATTATTTCAGCTTGCTCCCCATCCAGGTGAACAATACATTTTTCAACCAGGTGAATCTAAAGCTTAAAAAAAATTATTTGGAATGATAAAAAACCTAGAGTATCCTTCTCAATTGATACCACTACTATAAAGGTGGAATGGGTCTCCCAGATATTCAACAGTATTACTATGCGTCACTCCCTGATCAAATGAAATTTGGGTTTTCTAATTCAGAGGAGAAACTTTGGATAAATATTGAAAAAGAAGTCACCAAGGGCAATGACATATGAGCATTAGTTATAGCGTATGCTTTGCTTCCTAAAGTCGTAATACCAAAACTCATGACTATTAAATCCACGTTGATAGCTTGGAAACACATATTATCTAAATCAAAAGAACTAGGTGAACTAATTAAAATTCATGTGCCCTTAAGAGTGCTGGACTACTCTAGAGCCTGTATCTCAGTGAATAATTGGATTTTACAGGGATTTAATTACTATGTCAACCTACCCCTAGCCTATAAAGGGTTGGTGCTAAAAAAAAACTTAGACATAGAATCGAGCATTAATATCCCATCTGGAGATACCTACTGAACAAATACACTTGTGATAAGAAAGGACTAGCCTTATTTTATAAACTTTTCTCAGAATTCCCAAAATCTGTTAAAACCAATAATATGCTGAATGGGAAAAGGATCTTTCCCTATCTATTTCTTGGCAACAATGGAATAAGGCCATAATTTTGAGCACTAAGGCATCATCCTGCATTGAACATTGGGCTAATGGCCAAAAGATAATAAACAGATTGTACCTTACACCATATAAACACCCATCACTCTCCCCAACTTGCTGGCAATGCAATGAACAAACTGGTTCCCTTTATCGTATTTTATGGAGTTACAAAAATCTTAGTAGTTTCTGGAAATCAGTTTCAACATTTATTTCTAACCTCACTGGTAATTTACTTCTCCTTACTCCCGCAATGGCCCTTTTAGGAATAAATCTGGATCTTTACTCTTTAGCGTATAGAACAGTAGTAGCAAATGTATTAATAGCAACAAGGCTGAATATAACAAAACTATGGAAATCCAACGAAGCACCAAATTTATCTGATGTTGTTATACAGTTGAATACACAAGCTCAATATGAGTTAATATTAGCGTATAAAAATTACAACACGGTCAAGAAACTATGGCAAATATGGACTAGTCGCCCAGGAGCTTCTACCTCACTCAAAAACATGAGCTGCGGTTCTTAAACCATATTTCAGTATCATTCCAGGAGTAATATGAAGGTCTCACAGTTCTCTCTTTTTCTAATTTCTTGAATTGTTCATGATAATGTTGTCATTATATTAGTTAGCACCTGTTTACAGTTAGAACCCAATAGGGATGTTACTATACTATACTATACTGTTTATGTATGCTTTATTTCCTGAAGGAGTTAAATATAATAGATAAACAGCTCTAAGCAACATCTTCCATACACATTCCTGTTCATGCTCTTTAGTAATGCCTCTGTTGCAATCTTCTGCCCTATGAAATATTCATACCTTAGTTGGGTAAGAAAGTTAAATTCAGTAGCACAAGTCCATATCCCCGGAACCCAGGCTGGGCTCCCACAGGGGTGTTAAGCAGTGGCGGCTCTTTCATAGGGGGCGCATGGGTGACGCCCCCCCAAACTATTGCAAAGAAAAAAAACACATCCTTTTTCAGAGCATACAACAGGGCCAGGTAGGAAAGAGCGATCGCCCAAACCCCTCCTGAACCATACAAGGCCACATGCACTCAACATAGATGGCTGCCTTTGGGGCATGTTGGGCTCAGCCCAATACCAACCACAAAGCACTTTGTACCCACTAGTTTAAAGGGGCTTTCCACATTCCGTAAAGCGCCCTGTCTGCAGCCCCCCACAACCCCAGCCTAGGGTTGTGTGGAAGAGGCCCTTGTCCCAGTGAATATGGGAACAAGGTGGTTGACTTTTGGGGTGCCCAAGCCCCTTCTGCCCCAAGCATCCACCCCCCTTTCATGGGCTGGCTTGCTGTGTGTTTAGCTAGGGGTTTGTTAGTGTTTGGGAGGGGTACAATATTTTTTTTTCGTTCGGGGTTGGATTTTTCACATGGGGGTTCTCATTTTAAGCCTTAACAGACCCAAATTACCTTGTATTGGGGGGGGCAGACTATTTTTTTTTGGGTGTTAAAATCTTGCAGCTGCAATGTAGATTTGTAACTTTCCTCTAAAGCCGTACATCTTTGAAGCAGCATTTTGGATACATGCTACAGATGCACCACTTTACAGGCAGAGTAAGCCCCCCCCCCCAAGCTTTTCAGCAATTTTGCATTTTTAAAGGCACTTCTCCTTGTTTCGTTTTTGTGGTTGTCCAAATTGTTGACATTAATATATGTCCCTTAGGGTGGGCCCTGGGCCCCCATACCCATTTTAAGGCCAATAACTAGAAGAAAAGCCAGCCAAGTGGGGACTAACAAAATGAACAAGTCAGTTCCCATAGACTGCAATGGTATTTGTTGTATAACTTTTGCCCATGTTATGCTCTTTGTATGCCCCCCTGGACCGGGGGGTGTTTGTCCCATCTGTAATTTTGTAGCATGCTGGATGATGTGCTTAATTTTGGACAGGGGGGGTGGGTTATTTTGTGCTATCTGCATTTGGGTCGGTCTGGGCATGCTCAGGGACTTTGCTTTTTTTTCTTCTTTTTGTGTATGAACAGCACTTGGATGTTTCTGGGCATGCTCAGAGAGTGTGTTTTTTGCATTAGTAATTTAAGGACATCCTTAACAGGTGTACCCACTTTGAAGTTCTGTCTCTACATCGGTGAACTTGCATTTTTGTGTGTTTCATGGAGTGTGTGTGTGTGTGTCAAGGGAGTACATTTGGGTGTCCTTATAGAGTTTCTAACACATGTATTTTGTTTGCTATGTCTTTGCAAAACAGATGCATTTTAGAGCAAGTTTTTTTTACTTTGGTTTATTGTATTTTTTTGGGTGGGGGGGATATTTTCCCCTGAAATATTTTTGATGTTGTCAATGTGTGTCGTTTGTAGGTTGTTTCACTTTGATTTAATTGTCTGTGCTGTATTATTTTGCAAAATCTTCCTCAAGATGTTGTGACTAATTAATGTTTAAATCCTTAATAGATGTCCATTTGTGGGCGCACTCCTGTTAACTTCCTCTGCAAAATGGTCAGACCTCAAAACCATATTCTGTTAGTGTCTCAAATTAACATACATGTGTTTTTTGCTTTCCATGTTCTATTCCAAGTCCTGTTTTGTTGACCAATAAAATCTGTAGCAAATTTTTATGTGTTAATTTTCATGCAACAGATTTCCCAGCTGCAGCTTAACTAGGCCGATGGGCGGGCATGGCAAAACAAAAAAAGTCTGATTTGTCTAAAAGTTACTTTCCTGGTGCCTTCATGGTAGCATATGCATGGATTGCGTGTATGCTGCCATGGATAGTCACCAGGAAAAGAAAATTACAGAGCGGTAAGTATGCAATTTTCTATTTTAGCGCAGTGGTTCTCAGCCTCAGTCCTCAAGTACCCCCGACAGAACATGTTTTGGGAATTTATCTTAGCTAAAATAGCTGTCCAAAATACAAAGCCATTGACTGTGATTTAAAGCTCCTGGGCAAGATGAAGGAAAACCTGCAAACATGGCCTGTTGGAGATACTTGAGGACAGGGTTGAGAAGCACTGATTTGGAGCACTGAGCTAAAATTGAGCTCAAGACAATCCTATTCTAATTGTGGGCATTGTGAGGGAAACCAAGCGAGTGTTAGAACCCCTGCTTATCTTTTTTAGGTTGGGCTTTGTGTTCCTTTTCCTAAAATTGGCTTCACTTCCTGTCACATAGCCAAACAGTAATCAATGTCTTTCCTTGGACACACAGGTCAATCTAACTAGTGTTCCCATTAGGCAAATTGCACTGTATCACCTTGTTGTGTACACCCCACATTATTAGGTATTTTATGGTTTATTGAAGGCAAATCCACTCTGCAATACAAGTGTACTCGCTGTAAATCTGAGAGAAAGCACTGGTGATTTTATCATCCAATCATGTAGAAGCAAAGATGTTGATCTTTTATTTTTTTGCATGTCCCTCTCGGATCTCCAGCAAATGCACTTCCATGTGCACTTGTAGTGCAAAGTGGATTTGCCTTTAGTAAATAAACCCCAAAGTCCAAGATACCTAATAATTTGGGGTGTACAGAGCAAAATACTAGAGTGCAATTTACCTAATGGGGAAGCTATTTAAATTGATCTGTGTGTCTCCAAGGAAAGACATTGGTAGGCTTTTACCCTCACTTCCTGTTTGGCTATGTGACAGGAAGTGAATAAATTTGAAGGAGAAAGTGGCAACATTTGTGAGGTGTCTTCACCCTATCAGGGGTGCAGACATCCCCAAAAACTGACAAAACTGACAAGACTTTTAATCCCTCTGTACTCTATCCCCAAGCAAAAATAAGAAAGAATTTCATTTAGTTTAACTTTGCAAAGACACATTCCTAAGTTCAACTGTGATGCATGTCAATGGCCCATTAAGACCTTGTTTAACCGGTTCAATACAGGGCATTTTCACCCCCTTCCTTCTCAGGCCAATTTTTAGTTTTCAGCGCTGTCGCACTTTAAACGACAATTGCGCAGTCGTGCAACATTGTACCCAAAAAAAATTGACGTCATTTTTTCCCCACAAATAGAGCTTTCTTTTGGTGGTATTTGATCACCTCTGCGGTTTTTATTTTTTGCGCTATAAACAAAAGAAGAGCAACAATTTTGAAAAAAACACAATATTTTTTACTTTTTGCTATAATAAATATCCCAATTTTTTTTAAAAAAAACAAATTTTTTCCTCAGTTTCGGCTGATACATATTCTTCTACATATTTTTGGTAAAAAAAAATCGCAATAAGCGTATATTGATTGGTTTGCGCAAAAGTTATAGCGTCTAAAAAATACGGGATAGATTTATGCCATTTTTTTAAAAAAAAAATATGTTTTTTTTTTTTTACTAGTAATAGCGGCGATCGCAATCTTTTTTTCGTGACTGCGACATTATGGCGGACACATCGGACACTTTTGACACATTTTTGGGACCATTCACATTTATACAGCGATCAATGCTATAAAATTACAGGAAGTTACTGCTGCTAATTTCTTCCCACCACCATGCTCCGCTGACTGTTCTCTGAGGAAGAGATGATCCTTATTTGCAAATTAAGAAAAAATTTTTTTTTTTAACATGGGGTGGTGTTTGTTTGGGTCCCTAACACACATTCATACATATTAGGGCCAATTTAGACAGGATCTGATTTACCTACCAGCATGTTTTTAGAGCGTGGGAGGAAACCAGTGTACCTGGAGGAAACCCACACAGGCACAGAGAGAACATGCAAACTTCCAGGCAGATGGTGTTGCAGGCAGGATTCGAACCAGCAACCCTTTTTGCTGCTAGGTGAAAGTGCTAACCACTACACCACTGTGCTGCCCAAATATATATCTATAGATGTGGGTTCTTGTGTCCACCAGCACAGAGAAGTTGGGTAGATGCCACACTCCCAATTTTGGAGGCATAATAATGGTCTAGCACAGTGGTCCTCAAACTACGGCCCTCTAGTTGTTCAGGAACTACAATTCCCATCATGCCTAGTCATGTCTGTGAATGTCAGAGTTTTACAATGCCTCATGGGATGTGTAGTTCCGCAACAGCTGGAGAGTCGTAGTTAGTGAATAACATCTACAGTTTCTCAGATATCTGTCTAATTTATCTGCTACCAAGCCACTGTGCTTTCAGGCTTCGCAGGAGAAGAGGGGGAGGGAGGGGGGTTAGATGTAAGCGTTTGGAATTTCTTAATTTCCTAATCTGCTAGTCACACTTACATATCTAAAATCTTTACAAGAACATTTTATCAGAAGGAACCAATTTGTTTAAATTCAGCCATCTTAGCCCACTGCCACATTCCCCCCTTTAATGCTATTGTAGCAAAAACTTAAGCAGAGACAAAGCATCATATAGCTTCATTATGTACACAAGTGCCCGTTACTATGCCTTTGCATTGGTAATGAGAATACCATAGTAACATTTTGGTGGTCATGGGCCCTACTCTAGTGGTTTTGATACACGGGTCATATGATTTGCCCTCCCCCTTATGGGTCTAGCCAATATCATAACTATGGCTACCAGTAATCTTATTTAAATATTTTTAGTAAACATCATAATCGGTGAATATCCTCAAGTTTTGGCTGTGCGTTGACCAGTCAGTTTCTGGGTGTGTGACTGGAGCAGAGCTGCAGATATCAGATGTGTCCCTTTGTTCTGCCATGCATTGAGCCAGCAGCTTCCAAGGATGTGCTGGGAGCAGAGCTGGAGTTCTTCCCTCTGATTCTTCTGGTCAGTTTTAGGTTTAAGGGGTCTTGAGGGTCTACTGTACTCTGCCAGGAGTCGGTGTGGTAAGCAGCTCACTTTGCCCTGGAGTGGTGTATCCAGGAAATCACCTCAGCCACCTTAATGGCTGTGGGGGTAGAGAGCAGAACAGTGTAAGGACCTCTCCACCTGGGCCCTAAGGGGGTTAGGTTCCACTCTTTTACCCATACTGCATCTCCTGGTGCAAAGGGGTAGACTGAGTTGGACAGACTTATAGGGAGTTTCTACTGAACTCATTTCCCTATGTCCTGCACATTCTCCCCTAGTTTCTGTAATGCCGTGTACACACGGGTGGACTTTTCAGCATCAAAGGTCCGACGGTCTTTCCGACGGACTTTCGACGGACTTTTGATGGACTTCCGACGGACTTTCGAACAAACGGACTTGCCTACACGCGATCACACCAAAGTCCAGCGGATTCGTACCTGATGACGTACGACCGGACTAAAATAAGGAAGTTCAGTAGCCAATAGCTGCCCTAGTGTCGTTTTTCGTCCGTCGGACTAGCATACAGACGAACAGATTTTTCGACCAGACTCGAATCCATCGGAAAGATTTGAAACATGTTTTAAATCTAAAGTCCGTCTGATTTTCAACCGAAAAAGTCCGCTGCAGGTCCGATGAAGCCCACACATGGTCAGATTTGTCCGACGGATTTGTTCCATTGGACCAGTCTGGTCGAAAAGTCCGCCCGTGTGTGCACGGCATTACAGTTCATGGTTCACCACCCCCCTTACCTGGTGTAAATCTCCCTTGATACATTTTATGATGGGTGGGGCCACTTCAAAAGGGGACAGGTTTGTCCTCTAAGTTGAATTAATCCGAATTCTCTGCAAAGCAATGGGCAGCATCAAGGTCCATTCCATTTGGGTTTCCTGATAGAGTTTGGCAAGTTGCAGTTTGAGTGCAGTTCATTCGTTCCACTTTTCCAGAGCTTTGGTGCTGTTGCTAATTCCTGGAGGTACTTGTGAACAAAGGCAGGGCCATCCAGACAGGGGTGCCCTCTCTCCCCTATACTGGATATCCCCACTTTAGAACCTCTCCTCCACTGCATTCGAGCAAACCCGAACATCAAAGGCATAGAAGTACACCAGCGGGAATAGAAGATTGCCGCCTTTGCAGACGATATCCTGCTCTTCCTCTTGTCCCCGCTAACATCCCTTCCCAACCTAATGCCGATTCTAGATAAATTCAAGACTATCTCAAACCTAAAGATTAACTACTCCAAGTCCTTTGCGCTAAACATATCACTACCCCCTACTGTAGTTCAACTTTGTCGGACTAACTTCCCGTTTCGATGGAAAGCGGATACCATCACCTATCTAGGCATACAACTCCCTAGTAACCTTAAAGATCTATACGAAAAAAACTTCCTAGCAGAATTAAAATCTATACAGCAAGATCTCAAAAAGTGGGAGGCCCCCACCATATCATGGTTTGGTAGGGCTGCGATTCTTTTGTCTTTCAAAATCTTTTATTGTTTTTACAAAATAAGAAAAAGCATTACAAAATAGTAAGAAGAACATCAGACTATTACATGGCGTACCCCTAAAGGGGATGCATAAACTGACTATACAAGGTGTAAAAGTCTATCACATAACCTAAACAATATACAGAGCTACTGCAACTCTTCAAAGAATGTGTAGACCGCCACATTTAAGTACAGTTACGTGTAGTGGCCAGAAGAGATTCCTCCGGCACCCCAAAAGGGATCAAGCTGTGCACGGGAGAATCTCAGCAAGCCTCCCCCATCTTATGTTTACCATTTAGCCTCAGGGTCAAGGAAAAGCTTTGAGGTTGCTGTAGCCTGGTCTGCTATCTTTCTAGGGAGAAAATTCCTTCTGGGGTATGGTTTGCACTAAAGTCGGGAGGACTTTTCCTAGTCTCCCTAAAGTGGAGAGCAGAAGAGTAGTGACAAGAAGGGAGAGGAGAGGAGAAGATAGGGGAAAGAGAGGAGAGGGAGAGAGAAGCTAGCCTATCAATGGGAGAGGCCCCCGTCCCCTTTTAAAATACTTGTAATTTTAAGGTTGGACACAAGGTATGAGAAAAATACCAATAAACTGCGCCCATGGTTCCCAGATAGCTTCAAATTGCGCTTTGGTGTCATTTAGAATGCTCGAGAGTTTCTCTTGGGATATTTTATGAGTAGCTGCCTTGAAGGAAACCTTGGGTTGTTTCCATGCTTTGGCAATGGTGAGTTTGGCACCTAGGAGGATAAAGTGTATTAGTTTACGCGACAGTTTTGGTGTTTTGGGTAAGTTGTCATTAGAAGAGCTATGGCTGGGGTTTTTGGGATTTGGATTTTCGTGATTTTTCGAATCAGAGAGAATATCTTGCTCCAGTAGGGCCTCAATCTGGGGCATTCCCACCATATGTGGGCCATTGAGCCCGAGAGCTGACACCCTCGGAAGCACTTGGGGTCTGCTGTTGGGAACATTTTGGACAATTTGTCTGGGGTGAGGTACCATCTGGTAATGACCTTGAGGTTTGATTCAATTAGGGAGATATTCTTAATGCCCTTAAAGGATCTGTTGAAGGAGCTCCTCGATTTATCAACGTCCCAGTTGAGGGAAAGATCACTCTCCCAAGCTAGCATGTAAGAGGTCTTTTGGGATTGAAGGGATAGTGACTGATAGATAATGGAGATCCCTCCTCTCTGTTCCATGGACTGCCCACACCATAATTCGTATGGTGTGAATGTGTGAGGCGTGGATCCCCCCCCCCCCCCCACAAATGTGGCGGAGAAAATGTCTTATTTGGTGAAATCTATAACGCTCAGAATTAGGGATTTCAAGATGATTGAGACAGAACTCAAGAGAAATAGGGCCCTCATTAGTGAAGAAGTGTCCAATTCGATACAATCCCTTGTCCAACCACCATCTGAAGGCTTTGATGTCCAACCCTGGGGCGAAGTCTGGATTGTTGAAGATGTGCGCTAGCGGGTTACACCTCTAGTGGGGTTGTTTCTTAGGTTATCCCAGATTTTGAAAGATTGAGAGAGAGACTGGGAGAGTATTGGGGGACGCTGTCTTGGGGGTACCCAGAGAAGGAAGTCCAGGGTGTAGGATGGGACAGCCTGTCTCTCTATTTGAATCCAGTCTGGTTTCTCTGCCTTAGAGTAGACCGTGGAGAGCTGTGCTAGCCTGGCAGCTTGGTAATGCCAGAAAAGCTGAGGAGACCCTAAACCCCCCTGTGTTCTGGGTAGGAAAAGGGTTCTTTGCTGGATTCTGTGACCTCTACCCCCCCAAATAAATTTGATTACTTTTCTTTGGAATTTGGTCAAGTGTTCCTTATTAATGTTTATTGGAAGGGCCCTGAATAGATAGAGGAGTCTAGGCATCAAAGTCATCTTCACTGCGTGGACTCTCCCAAGCCAGGATACCTCCCCCTTCGACCAATTTCCTAAGTCAGCTTCTAACTTGCGGTAAGTCTGGGGGAAGTTTGTAGAATATAATTGTTCCGTTTTAGCTGTGAGTTTAATTCCTAAGTAATCGATGAAATGGTCGTTCCACTTGAAGTCAAAGGAACTTTGAAGTGCGGATACTGTGTCTGTCTTGAGGGAGATATTTAAGGCAGATGACTTAGAATAGTTTACCTTAAGTCCTGAAATTTTGGAGAACTCCTTCAGGAGTTTGCACAGGTTTGGGAGGGAGGTGGTCGGGGACGTGATGAAAAGGACCATATCGTCTGCAAATAGCCCGCATTTGTGGACTTGGTTCCCACAGGATACTCCAAGGATGTTGGGGTTCGATCTAATTGCTATCGCCAGTGTTTCAGAGGGGAGAGAGGGCAGTCCTGTCTTGTGCCTCTTGCTATTTGGAGGGGTTTGGAGTATTGGTCTTGTAGTCAGATTACCGCTTTCGGATTGGAGTACAGGGATCCCAGGATTCCTAAGAAGCTAGTCCCAAAACCCCACTTCTCCAGAAGAGAGAATAGATAGGGCCATTCGATCGAATCGAAGGCTTTATGTAAGTCTAGCGATAATATCATTCCTTCCTGCTTGGGGCCCCCTTCCCAGTTAGATTGGAGGATGGAGACAATGTCTACCGCTCTCCTAATTTGGTCTGGGCCCTGCCTCCCCAGGATAAAACCCACCTGGTCTTTATGGACATACAGTTTAATAAAGGAAGCAAGACGGTTGGCGGGAATTTTTGTTAGAATTTAAAGGTCGTTATTAAATAGGGAAATGGGCCTATAATTTTCTACTTTTTCATGGTTTTTATTGGGTTTGGGGATTACTGATGTGAACGCCGTGTTCAGATGTGGATCTATTGGGGAACCTGAGTTTTTAGAGTTGAAAAATTTAGCCATATGGGGGGCCAATATGTCACCGAATGTCTTATAGTAGGGGACCGATAGACCGTCCAGGCCTGGGGCTGAGCCAGTCTTATGGCTTTTGTTAACCTCCCTTATCTCCTCCGTGGAGAAGAGTTCGTCCATTAAGTCTTTATGTTCCTTAGAAATAGAGGGCAATTGAAGGTTCTGGAGAAATGAGTCGGTCGAGGGTTCTCTCACCGCTTGGGTGGATTTATAAAGGTTGGAGTAAAAGTCGTGGAAGGCAGTCATGATATTAGTTGGGTTGGCTGTTGGTGGCTGGCCTGCTATACGTAGTTTGGGGAAAGTGAGAGAGGGAAATTTGGGGGTGAGCTTTGCGGCTAACATTGGTCCAATTTTGTCTCTTTGGCAATAAAATTTGGTTCCGCTCCATCTAATATGTTTTTCGGCTTTTGCCGTTAATGCCAGATTGAGCTCAAGTCTGATCGCGTCTAGTTTATCTGTTAATGCCTTAGAAGGGTTTTTCTTGTGGTCAGCTTTCAGGGTTACAAAGGATTGTTCCAATTTTTGAATATCAATCAGTCGTTCCTTCTTTACCTGGGTCGCTAGCCTGATGAGCTCGCCTCGGACGGTAGCCTTGTGGGCTGTCCAAAGGGTTTCGGGAGAAATGTTTTCTACGTCATTTAGTCAAAAGTATTCTTTAATGCCATCTGCTATCATCTTGGTGTGAATTGGGTCACTTAGAAGAGACTTGTTCAGTCTCCAGAAAGAGCCCCTGTTCCCCGTTAGAACATTTCTCAAGGATAGGAGAACCAGTGAGTGGTCCGACCATGCTATGTCTAAGATAGAGACCCTGTTGGCCAGAGGGATAAGGTTTGTAGGAATGAGAATGTGGTCAATCCTGGCCTAAGACTGATGGGGAGAGGAGAAGTGAGTAAAGTCCCTTCATTTGGGGTTCAGTTCCTTCTAAATGTCAACTAAGCCTTGGGAGTGTATTGTTTTCGCTATTCTGGTACTCAGTTTCCTGGGATGTGTCAGCTGGTCTTTGAGGGGTTTGGTTTTGTCAAGACCCTGGTCAAAAGCCACATTGAAGTCTCCCCCCGACATGACCTTGCCCTCTAGAAGGGGGTTGAGAGTAGCAAAGAGGTTTTGGAAGAAAGTGGCTTGACCCCTATTTGGGGCGTAGTATGAGATTATGGAGTATAGTACTCCGTCCAGAGTGCCCTTTAGGAGAATAAACCTGCCCTCTGGGTCTCTGAAGTCCGAGATGTGGTCAAATTTGCTGTTTTTTGAGAGAAGGATTGCTATCCCTTTCGTTTTGTTTGGAGCGTTGGCGAGGAAAAACCTTGAGATCTACTCCTTTGGATATTGGATCAGCCATTGGAACAGAGGGGGGACGACCATCTAACCAGCAGCCACTTACCTTATGATGACGAATATTTGCAGCGAGGGTGCGGAAGGTGAAGATTCGTCCTAAGTCTGTGAGGGTGAGGACTGGCGACAACTCCCGCCGACAGGCTAGAAGAGAAAAAGAGAGTGAATGGGGGGAGATGGACGGTAGAGATTCAAACAAACACAAAAACAGTAACAAGGGTCTTCTAATGAGACCCATGGAGGGCGGCGGTGTGGATGTCCGCCAAATCTCCACTCTTAACCTTCGCCCACCCTGGAGGGGCGAGCGAAGTCTCACTCGAAGAGAACACATTCGGTTCCCCAGGAATGAGAGGAGGCACAAGGGTACCACCCCGGACCCCTGCAATAACATGTGTCTGACTACTAAATTGTGCACAACTTAGTCATGGTTAATTGAATTGACAATAAGAAACCCATATCACAAACCGTGATTACATGAAGAAATATACGGTCTCGTAGAGACTGTGTTTTAGGCCTCCGTCTCTCTGCACCCTCCCGTCCCAACCTCCCCCCCACCAACCAAGCTGAGGGGAAGGGTCAGGAAGGCAGAGAGGATGTGGGGAGACCAGGCAACGGAACTGGCCATAGCAAAATGCGGCCTGAAAAAAGGGTCCGTGAGTAAAAATAAAAACAGAGAGAGAGAGATAAAAATTATGAAATGCAACTATCAGAGAGGCAGCCCTAGATAAATAGACTCATATGTTCAAGTCCCAGAAGAACAGTTCTGGATAGGAGAGAGCTACCGGTTCCTTTATAGAGCGAGACTTTTAGGATTCGAGTTTACGGCAAGAAGTGATGGGGATCCGGAATCTTGCTTCTGGAAGGTATGGGCAACAAAAGGGCTTGCCAAAGCATACGTCTCTCCTCTCTGAGCTTTAGTGACTTGTGGTGTAGAGGCCTTTGGTTTGGAGGTATGTCCTGGAACAGGGGACCAGACCGGTCCGGGAATTGGGGGGATGGAGCTCTAGCTCAGTCAACAGAGGGAACTACTTCCCAAACGGAGATGTCCATAGTAGGACAGAGGGATGATGGGGTCTTGATGGTCAGTTACGGTGGTCTTGCATCCTTGCTCTTCTTAGAGGGACCCTTGTTCCAGAGGGGGGATACAGGGCTGGCCGGAGGGGGGCGTTTGGCCGACCCCGATGATGACGTGGAGAAATCCATGGGTGCTTCCTGAGATATTAAAAACTTCACTCCATCGGTCTCCGTGACTGTGCTCTTCAGTGGCTCTCATCCTACCTATCCCAACGCACCTTCAGTGTCACTTACAATTCTACTTCCTCCACTCCTCTTCCTTTCTCTGTCGGGGTCCCCCAAGGTTCTGTTCTTGGACCTCTTTTATTTTCAATCTACACTTCTTCCCTGGGTCAGCTGATAGCCTCTCACGGCTTTCAATATCATTTCTATGCTGATGACACACAAATCTATCTCTCCACCCCTCAACTCACTCCATCAGTCTCCTCACGCATCACTAACTTACTAACCGACATATCTGTATGGATGTCACACCACTTCCTCAAACTCAACTTGTCCAAAACCGAGCTTATAATATTTCCTCCCCCACGTGCCTCTTCCCCTGACTTCTCTGTGAAGAGCAATGGCAAAACCATCCACCCGTCCCCACATGTCAGGGTGCTAGGTGTTATCCTAGATTCTGAACTCTCCTTTCAGCCCCACATCCAATCACTTTCCAAAGCTTGCCACCTCAACCTCCGCAACATCTCTAAACTACGTCCCTTTCTAACCAGTGAAACTACAAAGCTCCTGATTCACTCCCTGGTTATCTCTCGCCTTGACTACTGCAACTTACTCCTCATTGGCTTACCTTTAAATAGACTATCCCCCCTTCAGTCCATCATGAATGCTGCTGCCAGACTCATCCACCTTACAAACCGATCAGTGTCTGCTACCCCTCTCTGCCAATCCCTCCATTGGCTACCACTCGCCCAACGAATTAAATTCAAAATACTAACAATAAGTTACAAAGCCATCCACAACTGTGCCCCCAGCTACATCACTAACCTAGTCTCAAAATACCAACCTAAACGCCATCTCCGTTCCTCCCAAGATCTCCTGCTCTCTAGCTCCCTCATCACCTCCTCCCATATCCGCCTCCAGGACTTCTCCCGAGCCTCACCCATCCTCTGGAATTCCCTACCCCAATCTGTCAGACTGTCTCCAAATTTATCCACTTTTAGGCGATCCCTGAAGACTTTCCTCTTCAGAGAAGCCTATCCTGCCTCCATCTAACAACTGCATTATTTTCTCCATTAGCTCATCCCCCACAGCTATTACCCTTTTGTATAACTTGACCCTCCCTCCTAGATTGTAAGCTCTAACGAGCAGGGCCCTCTGATTCCTCCTGTATTGAATTGTATTGTACTTGTACTGTCTGCCCTAATGTTGTTGTAAAGCGCTGCGTAAACTGTCGGCGCTATATAAATCCTGTATAATAATAATAATATTAGTTTTAAGGACAGGAACAGTCTTTCACCTTCTGGGAGGTTGGAAAAAGCGCGTGTCTTGCCCTGTATTGAGAACTTCACGGCAAAGGGGAATGACCATCGGTACTTGATGTCCTGTTCCATTAGGACCGTTAGGAGAGGCTTGAGGGCACGTCTTCTTTGTATGGTGGACTGGGCTAAGTCTGCAAACACCTGAATTTGGTGTCCCCTGTGTAGTAGCTTAGGCTTCAAGCGAGATTGTTGCATAACCTCTTCTTTAACCACGTAAAAGTGCGGTTTCACTATTATATCTCTTGGTGTGCCATCTTTTCTGGGGGGTCCTAGAGCCCTGTGTGCTCTGTCTAATTCTAACCATTGCGGCGGGATATTAAAGTCCTGAACCATGAGGGGGATATACGTGAAGGATTCCGGGAGGCCTCTTATTCTGAAATTATATCTCCTGGACCTGTTCTCAAGTTCGTCGATCCTGGAGAGGGCCGTATCTAGTTGTTCTTGAATGGTCTGGATGTGTGCAGCATTTTGGTTGGTTCTGGAGACCGTGTTCTCAATTTTGTCTTCCATCGCTTCAATTCTAGAGCCCAAGCTAGAAGATAGGTCCGATTTAATGGTATTGGTGATCTGGATTGCTGTGTTGCCAATCTTTTCTCTAATAGGGCAGAGAATTTAGTAAAGAGGTCTTCTTGAAGTGCGGAGATGTCCCTGACTGAATAGCCGGGGGATGGATCTACTGTTGAGGGAAGTTGGGAAGGCATGGATGAGGATAAGGCATAGTCCTCCAGCTGCCTGCTGTTCAGGGGCTCTTTGTGGGCCATGGGGGGGGGGCTTGGTGCTGGTGAGGGCCATGAGAGCCTGCCTGGTTCATGCAGGGGCCACCCTGTGCTGCTTGGGCATAAGTCAGGGTCGGGGGAATCAGTACTGGCCTGTTTTCTGGCGCCTTGGGCTGTGTGGCAGCATGAGGCCTGATGGTTTCCATGCCGGCGGCCATCTTGGTACACCCATCCTTCGCCGCCGCATCGAATTGGGGGCCTAGGTCTCGGCGAGCCTGGGGACTGGACATCTCTCCGTGCTCCCCTGATGTTCCTGGTTCCGGGCGGATAGGCATGAGGCTCCTCCGCGGGCTGTATCGGGGGTTGTGCGGCTCGTTCGTCCGGGGTGGTGCAGAGCTCCAGGCTTAGGCGGCCATGTCGGAGCCCTCACGCATGCGCACTCGGGCTCCGATTCTTAAGATGACAGTACTCCCTTGCTTACTGCATAAAGTCAAAACGGTCCCGATCCACTTACCACCCTCTTTTTTTGCTACATACAAGAGGATGTGTAGGGCCTTTCTCTGGGGAACCAAGACGGCGCTCAATCACACCCTCTCATCGGAGCGACCCTGAATGCATTTGATAAAGCGTGCGCGCAATCACGCCTCTTAAGGGAAACCCAGACTTTCCTCCGGGTATGAAACAAGCCTACCTAGCGGCTGAATGGCCATACCCGGAGATGCGGGCTCAACACTTTTTTCTGAGGGGTAGATTCCTTAGCAAGAACTAGCAGCAATCTCAAACACTAAATTGTTTGCCTTCTGGGCCTATCTCCAAATAAAACATTTTCTTGACAACCCCGCGAACAGAGACAACTTTGGGAAGAACCCAACAGTCTTAGAATCACTGTGTACCGGCCCTGCCCCACAGATTCACTTGAGTCACTTGATCTCGGTGCTCTACACCGCAATGTTCGGGGAACCCTATGCTTCTCTGCACTCAGAACACACCTATTGGGAAACCGTACTGGAAAGGGAGATAGAGGAAACCAGCTGGGACCGAATACATCTATATATTCACATGGGCTCCCTCAATGTACACACACAAGAAAACGGGTATAAGATTAAGATGAAATGGTATAGAACGCCAGAAATACTCCACAAGTTTATCCCTGCGGTCTCTGACCGATGTTGGAGATGTGAACGTGGCCCGGGGACCCTTTTCCATATATGGTGGACATGCCCGATGATCCAGCTGTATTGGAGAAGGGTCCACACAGTCATAACTGAGATAACCTCACTCCTCCTGGAGTTCACACCAGCACAATACCTCTTAAACCTCTCCAAAATCCCCCATAAAAGATATTACAAATCAGTGGCCATGCATATGACAAACGCCGCTTCCATATGACATCGCCCCCTTCCATGAAGGAGTGGATACGCCGAATCAACCAAATTACAACGATAGAGGAGCTGATCCATGCCTCACAAGATAGATGCCGCAATTTTCGGCTACTTGGGCTCCTTGGCTTGAGTATCGAAACTCACAACGGTATCAACTACTATCAAAGGAAAACCCTTGACTTTTTTTACTCCCTGGGGCTCAGGCCCCTCGGGTGATGTGAACCCAAAGGGCATTAGACCCTGTACATTATATGCTATGCACGGGGACACCTGGAGAGGGTAGCTGGTGGTTGTTCCCACCCCCTCTCCACATAACCCTTGGGCAGTCTGCACCTCCCCTCGATCCCCCCCCCTCCTTACCCGCCCTTCTACTCTGTCCTTTCTTCTGTTCTTTCTTCCCCCCCCCTTCTACATAAATCCTCTTCTATTAGAGAGCAGGGATGGCGAGACGATCTTGAGTCGGACGCTGTACACCCCCAACTAAAGAGTAATAGTACGACCAAACGCTGCCTTATGCTCCCTTACTGGCCCTCGTCACATAGTACTATCACCAATAAGCCACAGAGCATTGTGGCGCCATCACTCTACCTGGGAAAGGGAGGGAAAGTATTAAAAACCCTGCCATAATCACTAGAAATCATAGGGCTAGTTCCCTACCAAACCGATTAAGGAATGCACAAGAGGGACACTAAATGTTAGTTCATTGGTTTGTAACTGTTTGAATGATAAAAGCCCTGTTATTGTTAAATGCACTAACTTTTGTATGTTCTGAAACATACTTTCTGTATTTCCTATGAATCTTTTCAAAATAAAAAAAAATTTGGGGGGGAAAAAAAAAGGCAGGGCCATTGTCTGAGCCTATAGTGGGGATAATTTCCTGGATCAGGCATTTGACCACTTCCTTTGTAGTTTTAGTCCACCCAGCCTGAATAGATACAAATGGCCACCAGCAAATATTTGTATCCTTCTGAGGGGGGCATGAAATCAACCAATAATACTTCCATTGGTGAGGCTCCTTCAGCTTGTACTCCAGGAGTTGGTACAGGCCCTTGCCTTGGGTTGTTTCGGGCACATTTTACACATTAGCTGGCTGCAGCTTGCACCAGTGTAGGTAGCCAGGGAATATAAAAGTGTCTCTCTAGGGCCTTTTTAATGGCTGTTTTGCCCATGTGTGTTTCCTTGTGGAATTCTGTCACTAAATTGGTTGCTACAGCAGCTGGGATGACAATTCTCCCATCCTGCAGTTGGTACCACCGCTCTTCCCTGTACTTTCCAGGTTCAGTCTCTATTCATTCTTGTTCTGCCTTTGTATAGACCGGATCCCATTCAGAGAGTGGTACTGGGAATAGGGGGCCATAATCTGCTGTGGGGGCCTCTGAAGTGCTGCATCCCTGGCTGCTTGATTTGCTTTTCTATTTCCTCTAGCCACTTGGGAGTCTCCCTTCTGATGGCCTCTACAGTGGATCACTACAACTTCAGAGGGGGCCCATACTGATTCCAAAAGCTCCAGTATTTCTGTCCCATATTTGATGCTCTTCACTCCGGATGTAATAAGTCTTCTTTCCTTATACAGGGCTCCATGAGCATGGAGAGTCAGAAAAGCATACTTAGAGTCATTGACATTCAGGCCTAATCCTGCAGCCAGTTGTAATGCTCTGGTCAATGCGATTAGTTCTGCTTTCTCAGCACAGGTTCCCTGCAGTAAGGCTCCTACCTTTGTCACTGTCTCCTGTGTAGCCACTGCGTAGCCGGCATAGCGGACCCCATCTTTTAGAAAGCTGCTGTCATCAGTGAAGTACTCAACATCTGGCTCTCCCAAGGGACTGTCTTTCAAGTCTGGCCAGCTTGCATAGACTTCATCCATTACCTGGAGGCGGTCATATGCTAGGGGCTAGGGGTCCTGGTGAGGTGGGAAGCAGAGTGGTTGGGTTTTGGGTGTTAACAGTCTCTAAATGGATTCAGGGATTTTCACACAGCATGGCCTGATATTTGACCATTCGGCTGTCAGTGAACCAGTGACTTCCCTTGTAATCCATCAATGTCTGTACTTGGTGTGGGACTCAAACATACGTCTCCTGACAGAGTGACAAATTCTTCAGCACATAACTTCTTTCCAGTTTCAACACATACTTTTCTTCTACCTGCAACATGCACATAAATTTCTTTTCAGTTCAGTAGGTCCATTATGGTAAAAGGGCGTAGACTAGAGTGTAGACTAGAGTCTGGTATCCCCACACAGTCTGTTTCCTTAGGGGCATTTGCATAGCTAAGTTGAAGGACAGGGGGGCAAGAGTCCGATTACTGGCATTGGTATTCTTTGGGGTGGAAGTAGACACTTGACCTGTGCACCTATTGCTTGCTTCCGTTATCCCAGCTTCCATCCTAATTATACTGAGAGTGTCACGACTGGGGGTACCTCTGGGAATGTGTTTGCTGAGATTAGGCATTGACAGAGTCTGAGTATCTGACTGGGGGGGGGGGTAACAGCCTGAGCTTGATTCCCCATTGTACAGGGTGGGGTGTTAGGACCTGTCCTCTACCTATACCCGCCCGGGACCTGTCCTTCCATGTACTGAGGGGGCTATGTATGGGATTTGAACATGTTTCTGTGAGTCAGACCTAACGTGTTTGCAGCCGGTTTATAATTTCTAGGTCAAATGTTCCCTTTGGCCCATAGCAGGGCCAATCTTTTTCACACATTATTTCTAGCCCTTTAGGACTAAGTTTCAGCTTGCAACCTTTGCAGAAACCCTTCCTAAAATTAGCGATCAAACGCTGTAAGGGGGACAAGACTAATGACTGGTTCCCACCTATTATGTAGCCTACAGACACCAAGACAGACACAAAGGGTAGGGTAAGGTTTTGAGAATCCGGTAAGGGGTCCGAAACCTTGACACAAATAGGGTGAATAGGGTCTCCCGGCTGAGAAATGCGCTTACACAGGGTCCACAATCACTTAGTTGCTGAGCAACATCTCATACAGACACAATTCACACCAAACTCTACCACCCAATTATTACTGACTGACTGAGGTCTGCCTGGGATGCGCAATCATCCGATGGGTTTTCCTCGGGAGATGATTAGGCTCCCCTACCCTTGAATATCGTTGCGAGGCCCTGTCTGATGGATATCCCAAATCAAAAAGCATAGATCTCACCTGTTCCTGAAGTTTGGAGCTCTAACTGTTTGTTTCCTGAGTCCGGGTTCAAGACGTCGAGTGTTGTCCCGGAGCAAGCGGCCGAAATGTAGCGCAGCCTCCCAGACAAATGTGGTCCAGTGGTGCCAGAGACAGCGCAGCAATCCAAGACGCCGGCTCCGGTCCAATCCCTGCAGGTCATGGAGAAATGCCCCCTGTCACAGCAGTCACACCTGGTTTCCCGGCCAATGCACCAGAGAAATATAGCGGGATAACTGCTTTGGGAAACCAGTGATAACTCTGGACAACAGACTTAATGAAAAACAAACCTATTTTTATTTTTGCTAGCAAAAGACACTCAGCCCCGGCTCATGCCAAGAAGCCAAATGTGCCCTTATGGGTGATTACCGCATATATATATATGCTGTAACCATGTAACCATATGCTGGATCCTAAAACATCTTGAAAACCTCTAAAAGCTTGTTAGTTAATAACATCTGCAGTTTCTCGGCTAGCTGTCTAATTAATCCGCTACCAAGCCACTGTGCTTCCTGGCTTCCCAGGAGAAGAGGGGGAGGAAGGGAGGTTAGATGCAAGCATTTGGAATTTCTTAACTATCTGCTAGTCACATTTACATGCCTAAAATCTTAGTTAGAACTTTTACAAGTAAAAAATCATTTTATCAGAAGCAACCATTTTGTTCAAATTCAGCCATGTTAGCCCACTGCCACACTATCACTATCACCAGCTTATCTGATTCTGTCCTGGACCCAAAGGGGCTGTTTAACACAGCACACCGCAATGCTTGCCATGTGCATTATAGTGTGGTGGATACATTGCCGCCTACTATAGCTATACACTGGGGTGGCACTCAAAATAAAGGGTAGCACAACACACCACAAAATAAGTTCTGCATTATTGCACCTTGCTGTATTGTGCAGTAAAACACACAAATTACTGAGGGTTACTGAAAAGCAAGTATGAAGCTGGGTTTAAGGAGAGGATTAGGCGGCACAGTGGTGCAGTGGGTAGCACTCTCACCTAGCAGTAAGAAGGGTTGCTGGTTCGAATCCCGACCACGACACTACCTGCCTGGAGTTTGCATGTTCTCCCTGTGTCTGCGTGGGTTTCCTCCGGGTACTCCGGTTTCCTCCCACACTCCAAAGACATGCTGGTAGGTTAATTGGATCCTGTCTAAATTGGCCCTAGTATAGGTATGAATGTGAGTTAGGGACCTTAGATTGTAAGCTCCTTGAGGGTATAGGGACTGATGTGAATGTATAATATATATATGTAAAGCGCTGCGTAAATTGACGGCGCTATATAAGTACCTGAAATAAAATAAATAAATAAATTTTAGTATAACACTAAACAGAGAAAGCGGTAAGGGTTTTGAGCGTATACCACTTATTTACAGTTTCACTTACCTACTATTTCAACAGTTTTACAAAAAAATAAAAATGCAATTGATGCAATTTTAATGAACAAATAGTTGTAATCTACAACTCAATATAGTTTTATCTATATTTTGTAGGAATTTTGGAGATGTTGTTTTATGTGCACTAATAATGATTTTAGTGCAGTTCTATCAAAAGTATTGTTTGAGAAACATTTGTGCAACTGTAATAAGATGTACAAAATCAACAGCATCATCTATTAATTCTAGACACCTGCACTCTCAAAAAATTACAAGGTTTTGGGGGGTATTTTTCAAACTTTCAGAGCTGTAATGTGAAAGCGAAAAAAAATGTAAAAAAGGTTCAAAATAGTAGACAGGGACCAGAAGCAAAAGGGTTAATAGGTAGAACATCTTCTCTTTCTGTATTCATTTTACTATTTTTGTATTTTTCAGTTCACTGAACTCTAGTGCAGTAAAAGACATTACATTTATTGTGCTGAACCCTGCTTACCTAAGTGATTTGGATCCTACATTTTTGCATACATTAAATTTCACCACTTCTCAGAGTAATTTTATGCGAACCTGTAAATTGCAGGCATGTTAACCCCTTCCCATCTGTAATCTGCAGATCATTTTAATGTCTGCACTAAAATGAAATGTTAATCTATATTTCACTTTGTCAGCTAGGAGTGTGCAGTGCTGTGTACTCTTAGCTGTAGTGGCCAGTACAGAACAATGAACAAAAATTTCATAAGAGGAAGGATCAGTTGATTATCTGTTTGTTAATATAGTGCATTCCACTGCCAATTCCGACTGGAGGAAAAAAGGGCGCAAGCTAGAAAATTTTTATCACAACTTAACACAATGTCCAATTTTCATTCAATGTGTACAGTAATCATACAGAAACAAACGTAATTGATGGGCATGGCAGAAAGAGTCACATAACAGGATAGGCCCAACACCCCCCAATTCAGTTCACACCAGAACGCCTCAAACAGGCAAAAAAGTTCTAGCGAACATGCGAACCCTATTAAAGTCTATGGGACACAAACATGAAAAATCAAAAGTCCTCATTTTAAAGGCTTATATGCAAGTTATTGCCATAAAAAGTGTTTGGAGACCCGGGTATTGATCCAGGGGACATGTATCAATGCAAAAAAAAGTTCAGGAGCAGGGATTTTAATAATGCTTAAAGTGAAACAATAAAAATGAAATATTCCTTTAAATATCGTGCCTGGAGGGTCCCCTTAGTCTTCCTGTAAAGTGGCACATCTGTGCGATGTGTAGAACGTGCTTCAGCAATAATGACATTTCTAAAGGGAAAAATGTCATTTAAACTCGCTTGCGGCTGTAATGTATTGCTGGCTCCTGGCAGTATAGATGAAAAATCAATGAAAAAAATGGCGTGGGATCCCCCCAGTCCATACCAGGCCCTTCGGGTCTTGTATGGATTTTAAGGTAAACTGAACGCCAAAATTAAAAAAAATATTGGCATGGGGTCCCCCTCAAAATCCATACCAGACCCTTATCCGAGCATGCAGCCTGGCAGGTCAGGAAAGGGGGGCGATCTAAAGCCCCCCTCCTGAACAATACAAGGCCACATGAGAAAGTATATAATGAAATTATATGTGATCTTGCGCATAAATCTCAGTTAGCAGTGAATGGCTGAGAAAGGTGCTAAAAATAATCGTGTGTGCAGCACAGTCACCAACCAATAATAAAACTTTCCACCAATAAACTCATCTCATATAAAAAAAATGTGCTCACATGTGTAACAGAATAAGAATGATCAATACATAACACAATACATGTGCAAGCTATAAACATCAAGAAAAGGGTGTATAAAATGAATGAAATTGTTCAAAAATTATGTGCAAAACCCCCAATGTATCCAGTGAAAATACTAAATAAAGTTCCAATAAAAAATTCAAATAAAAAATTCCAATGTGTAAAACTTTCAAGAGTCTTCACCAGCAGATGGAAAATAAATAATGTGTTGACCGTGGTTCAAATGATATCCCTTCATTGTGCTCCCATTGCTCTTACCTTGAGGGAATGGATCAAATGCCTTGAACCATTCATAGGAAAATCACCTCGGTGTTGGAGCCCACACTCAATCTGGATAGGGAGTGGATTCTTGATGCAATAGGTGAATATTTCCTCCAGCCCGGTATTCGGATCCACATGTAAAGGAATAGCCTCCAATAGTGTATTACCACAAAAGACAAAATTATTAAAGATAAAATTATGCTTACATCAAACAAATAACGGGTAAGCCAAACAAAGACCAGAAACAGCGTGTTTTCGCCACCTCATACATCACTTCCGGTCCGTGGTGACCACTTCTGGTTCGTGGTAAACTCCCGGTTCACGATGAACGGCTTCTGGTTACGCCTTGCATCTTATGCATTACGTCACACCCTTGTGACTTCCTCAGCTCTGACGTTTCCCAGAAGATTGCAGGAAAAAAGGGGTGATCTTCCTTTTGGTGCCGCAGAGCCCCGGGAGGAAGTGGGAGCGGGATACCTCTAAAAAGAGGGTATCTGCCCCCCCCCCCCAAAAAAAATGACATGCCAAATGTGGCATGTCAGGGGGTCACCTGCACTTAAAGTGGAAGTTCCATTTTTGGGTGGAACTCCACTTTAATCACTTCAATAAACTGTATTATATACTCTGCACTATATACCCTGCACTGTATTATATATACTACACTGACTGCACTATATATTCTCCACTGTATTATATATACTACAATGACTGCACTATATACAGTACTCTGCAATGTATTATATATACTTTATTGATGGCACTATATACTCTCCACTGTATTATATATACTACACTGACTGCATTATATACTCTGAACTGTATACTACATGGACTGCACTATATACTCTGAACTCTATTATATATACTACACTGATTAACTGCACACTACACTAACTAGCTGCCTAATCTGTATTCATTCCCTATATACGGCTGGTGTGTAAGCAGCAGCCTTATATAGTGTGGGGCATGGACATTGGTCAATCATGGCTCTCACAGAACATCGTGCTGTCATTGGCCAAAGCATACAGGTCAGGTGCATGCTTTGGCCAATCAGCAGCTGTCAATGCACTGCAATCTCGCAGTGCATTATGAGGCGCTCTGCGGTGGGCGAACTTCCCGCAAGCACCCCATATGTTCGTTTGTTCTAGGAACAAACAAACACCCGATGTTCAAGTCGGACTTACGTTTGACTTGAACATTGGGACCATCCCTAGTCAAATACACTATATAACTTCCTCTGCTGCTAGGCTAATGTGTAGCTATGTTTGCCTACGTTTGCCTTTGTCATTTGAGAATTTTCATGCAAGTTAATATCATAAAATTGTATCAAACAGTTGATAATCGCCCTGAATGAGAATGGTGCCACATCCCTTAAGACTGGGGTAGGCAACCTGGGGCCCTCCAGCTGTTGCAGAACTACAAGTCCCATCATGCCTCTGGGAGTAATTGCCACCCTTGCAATGCCTCATGGGAAATGTAGTTCCACAACAGCTGGAGGGCCCCAGGTTGCCTACCCCTGCCTTAAGAATTTGCAAATAGAAAGTATATTGGTGGGATTTTAAAGGCATCAAAAAATATGAAAAGTTTATTTACATAGTAATTAAAAACAGGCACAAACTTTAAAAACATATGTCTCTTGTACAATTTCAATCACATATGAGAGTACAAAATACCCCAAAAGAACCACATAGAAGATGCTGGATAGGGGAGTGTACCCCAGAAGTAATCCAACGCATTTCAACTTTCGTTGTCTTCTTTAGGGGGTAATAAAAAAGGAGCAGATTCTACAGGAAATCAATGTATTAACACAATGATATAAAGATATGATTACAGAACTGTACAAAAAATTTTTTTATGTGAGTAAATTTGCATGAGGGGGGGCGGGTACTGGCATGAGCTGACAGGCAGGGAGGGTGAGGGTGAGAGGAGGACAGAGGAGAGGCAAGTAAACTGACTACGGTGTCAGGGCTCAGCAGCCATGATAAACCATGGATCAGCCAGGTATTTTAGATGATACAACGGGCCAAATTACACAGCACAAGCACTGTGCTGTTATTTATTCTTTTTTTTAGGTTAACAAAAGCTTTAAGCTCTGACCAAAAAAAAACTTGGAAGCTGATTGGTTTCTATGCGGAGCGCCACAGATTTTGCACTCTCCAGTTTTATTAAATCAACCCCGCTGTCTGTCAAGCTACTGAGACTTTAAGTTGACCTATCTCACCACAACTGGTTAACTATCTGTGCTTCTATTAGGGGAGCAGAACAACCACCAATATATCCGAAAGACAAAATGGCATATTGGATAACCTGAGAAACTCTTCTAGAGTATTATTCCACTGGTTTATATCAGCAATAGCATTTGCATCTTTGTTGAACCGGCTTTTGAAAGCAGCCAGTGAGGGCTAAACATATCACCCTTCAGACACCTTGCTAGATTGGTAGAATTAAAATGCAATATTTCAGCCATTTTATTTTTGAACAACAAATTTAATTTTAACATTTTAACTGCTATCACAAGGTATGTATTTTTCTCTGCTCTCAGTCATATCCAAAGCAGAGTGCATCCATACGTTAAATGTAATTATTTCCATGGCAACATTTAGAACAATATACTATATATACTGTATATATATATATATATATATATATATATATATATATATATATATTACATTTTAAAAAGCTTTTTGAGTGCAGCAGTCATTGTTTATTGTTTAATGGCACTCTTTTTTTATTTCTAACTGTTACATGAAAGTGACAGACTATTTCAGTGATTATACAAATGCAGTCATTCTCCCTCATCTCCAGGGAACATCCATTAATGTTCCATTGATTACTGACTCACTGCCTGGCCTTAACTCTGGATTTCACAAACGGGGACAATTAACTGCGTGATGAATCCTTCAGCAAGGTATTACAGAAAGTTCTGTGCTGCTCAGAGGTGACACTTTGTAGAAGACTGGGTCAATGTATTCACTGATTTTTTTATTCACTATACAAAAACATGTGATTGTAACTTCAATAAGGGGAATACTGTATGTGGCTTCAATTTTCACCAAAGCACGCATCCCTTCTTTTTCCAAAGTAAATTCATTATCTTATTACATTAATGGGAGCACAGAACAGCACTGCCCAGTACCGTTATAAAATCTTTGCAATTCTTTGAATATATAAACCAAACAATACAGAGGAAATTATTGTGAACAGCAGCTATCGAGGTCAACAGATAATATATGTTTTGAAGGAGCAGTAATAGGAAGGACCATGCTGTAGGTTCAAAGATACATTGCACAGAGGATGGCCTGCAAACAAAATTACTGTCAATTGTTTGGAAATATGGGGTATTTTTCAAGCATTACATTTTATGGATATGTGATTTTTTGTTGTTTTCTTTGGGTGACCTGGAAGTAATTATTCAAATGAGTGAAAAGCATGATGGAAATATTTCAGAAGGGAATAAAATAGATCCCAGAATACCTTGTTCTGCCGCAAAGGAAAAAGGTAAATAGATAACATTTTCCCTTATTTGTATAACTTTAGACCTATACTGTGTTTTCTGTGTGAAATAGAATTTTAAAGGCAAACTATAAAAGAAGAAAAACACTTTTTTTATTTATGTGTGGGATCAGGCACAAATTTTGAGACTAGGGCAGCAACGTTTCAGACATCAGCTTCTCATTGTTTTCAGTGCTTCACTACTTTTCTTCTGTAATGTGTGTAGCCAAGGTCGGTTATTATGCCTATAATCTAGAGACATTTTCTATGTTGGTAATGTGGGGTTGGCTCCCTCTAGTGTTTGCTGGACTCTATGTGTTAATTTACTTTTTCCTGTGTGAGGATGTAGAGCAAAGCATTATGTGATGTGTAGAATGCTGAAGTGACTGTGCCAGCAGAACCGATCTACACTACAAAGAATAGAATGCTGAGTGCACAGAACAGATTGCTGGGAGAGGATATAAAAGGGGCTGGCCCGGCCTAGATCAGCCTCTCTGGATGCCGTTTTGACTCTGCCAGCAGGAGGTCTGTGTGACAGTGAGTTGCTGATGATTTGTGGCCTACACAGCGGGGAGCTGGACAGCTATACCCAGAGGGATCTCTGCGGACAGCATCGCTTCTTCAGTGCAGTGGACCGGAGGGTGTTCCAGGTCATCCAGAGGCGCCTGCAATTCAGATTCTGTGGACTGCGGCATGGCGCGGCGGCTGCCATTATCCAGAGCCAAGATACAGAGAGAGAGTTCTGGCTGGAGTCTTCTCATCATCTGCATCGTTCACAAATCCATCTGAGTTCCAGAGTGGTGAGCGGGCATAGTCCATGTTATAGTTAAGGACATTGCTGTAGACATCACTCAAACAGTTCTGCTGGTTGTCCCACAGAAGTCAAATCTTATGTTATAAAGGACACAGCAAGTAGATACCTATGCTCAGTTCACATTATTGATTCCAGTAGCCATATTTGATGACACCTTTAGGATCATAAAAGAAGGAAGTTATAAAAATACAACAAGGATAAATCAAAGTTTGGCCAAATTTGCTACACTTTGCTATCCCTGATCCCTGATTACTTTACTTACAACATAAAGAGGCTAGCTGAAGATATCTGGATTTCAAGGAATACCTTTTTACACTTTATCATCCTTTTTCCCTCATGTGCCTTAATTGAATTGAACTGCTATAGGGAGCCTTCCTATTTGAATGTAATATTCTTCATACTATTTCTCCACATTCTACGGGATTTACTGGCCTGTGAGTTGAGGAGGCAGAAGGGAGAAATCTGACACATAAGATATAGTATCAGTTGTCTACTCTCCTGTTAACCTGTTCACATAGGTTTAATATTTACAATCAAGGGAACTTTGCACCAATATATTGTGTTTGTTTGATACGTTTAGACAAAATAGCAGTGTGTGCAGGAGTGTTTCTTACTAACTGACAAAGTTGAGATATATATGTATCTTGTGTTTTGATAATACAAATTTGATTTGAACTGTTTTTTTAATACTGTATAAGTCTTTATTTACTACCACAGCTGGTGAGATGACGGAACCCAGGGTGTCAGAGGTAAGGGATTATTTGCAGAGTCGAGATAATCAGTGGGGTACAGAGTCTATTAGCAGCCCATACGGTGGTATAGCTACATGTGTTATCTAGCCATTTGTGGTATAATGATTTTCTTTCCATTATAAGTATTACAAATTTTACATCAATACATACATAAAGATAGCATAGCATAAAAAGTGGTCTGAAGGGCACCTAAATAAAATCTAGCTTTGATGGTTGCTGGTTTTAAAGGGGCTGTAATTTCATAAGCCAATTATCATGGAGAATAAAAGAACTACAAAACCTAATTAAACTAAATTAAACCTAAATTAAACCTAATTAAACCTAAAACCTACAAAAACTAACTATTAAAGAGACCCTGTTAGGTTAAAAACAAATACTGATGAAAGGTAGTGGTATTTTAGTCACCTTCCAATGAAACCTCTCCATCCTGAGCTACACTGTGTGCGTCTATTGACACACATAGTGTGGCTTGGTCCCACCCTGCTCCCTTGTCACTGCATTTGATTGACAGTAGCAGGAGCCAATGACTCCCACTGCTCTCACTGAGTCCAGTGAGGAGAGAGAGAGAGAGCAGTGCTCAGAGAAGCATGGTCTGCCAGGTACAGAGATGAGATGAGCTGGTCACTGTGATGTAGCAGAAACAGGCTGTATGAACTGTAAGGCTGGTGTGCTTGCGGAGTACCAGGTAAGCTTGACAGAGTAGCAACCGGAGACAGAAATGAGAGGCAGGCTGGGTGTCATACATGGTAAGATTAGTTCAGATGATGAGATTGGATAGCCGGTGTCATACACAGGAAGATGGATCTGTAGCAGAGTCGATAAGTTGGCTAGACTGCTGGTTGGAAGCTAAACAGTGGGGACCTTGAGTGGAGAGTGAACAAGTCTTGCTTTTTGACTGCTGGTGATTGCTGGGTTGCATTTTTAGGTTCTTTTTGGGGCTTTTCCTTGTAGCTTTTTAACACCGTTTTCTGACACTTTTTAAACAGCTTTTTTTTCTTTGCTTCCTTCAGTCTACTATTTAAGGGGAGTGGTTAATTGGTCACAGGTGCTTGAGGCCTATATAACCTTGTGCAGAGCTCATTGTGATCCTGCTCATCTTTGAGTCTGCTGGAACTCTGTCCAAGTGGAACTGGTCTAGGTGGTGAGTTAAAAACCAGAGATGAAAACAGGAGGTTATAACAGGGGTCATAGTACCTGTGTAGTGTGAGTACCTGAGTGTTGTCTGAGTAGTGTGTGGATCGTTAGTACTTGTGTATTGTGTACTGTGTATTGTGAGTGCACGTAGGTCTGCGAGTGCACGTAGGTCTGCGAGTACCTGTGTATAGTCTTGTTGAGTACCTGTGTATTGTCTTGTTGAGTATTAGTGTCAGGAAGCTAGTTGTTAGGTAATTTGGACAGGGTATAATCTCCATTCCTCATTAAATGTAATAGGTACGATGCCCGGCTCGTGTGGAGAGGTGACTCGTTGTACATCTTGCAGCTTGTATGCATTCCTTCATCATCCGATCGAGGGTGAATACTGCTGTGCAAAATGTAAGCGCATTGTTTCCCTGGAAGCCCAGGTTCTGAATCTGGGGAAGCAACTGTCAGCACTGAGAAGTCCCTCCATACTAAAGGAGAGCCAGGAACGTACATGCCAGGTGCCGGCTGGGGCCAGCACAGAGGCGGGTGCAGACAAAGAGGTGCAGGCACTAGCAAAGAGTAGATTGGGGACAGTCAGGAAGGGTAGAGGAGGAAGTGCCAGGGAGGCCGATCCAGGGCTGGAGCATCTCAATAAGTATGCTCCATTGAGTGGCATTGGTGAAACCAGTCAGGGACCAGCACTGCTGGAGCTGAGGGACTCTACTAGCTGCCGGGGGGAAGAACTCCTCCAGTGAGAGTAGGGGGGAAGCGAAGGGAAAGGAAAGACAAATTCTGGTGGTGGGGGACTCAATTTTTAGAAGGACAGAGAGGCCAATCTGTAACAAAGACCTTAAGCACTGAACAGTATGTTGTCTACCGGGCGCTCGGGTTCGGCACATCACTGATCTGGTGGACAGATTACTGGGAGGAAGTGGAATCCTTATGGGTAGAGCTCCAAAGGGATGAAGCTAAGAGGAAAATAATACCGGGAGTATGCTATAGGCCACCTAACCTGAGGGAGGAAAGGGAGACAGATCTCCTATCACAATTTGGATTAGCAGCAAGGATGGGAAGTGTTATCATAATGGGGGATATTAACTATCCAGACCTAGACTGGGCGGAGGAAACCGAACATTCATTTAATGCCCCGTACACACGAGTGGAATGTCCGACAGAAAAAGTCCAACGGGAGCTTTTCATCCTATATTCCGATCGTGTGTATGCCTCATCGGTCTTTTTACGTCGAAAATTCTGATGGACCTAGAAAGAGAACATGTTTTAAATATTTCCGACGGAACCAATTCCTATCGGGAAAACCGCTTGTCTGTATGCTGTTCCAACGTACCAAAAAACAACGCATGCTCTGAAGCAAGTACGAGACAGAAGCTATTGGCTACTGGCTATTGAACTTCCTTTTTCTAGTCCCATCGTACATGTTGTACATCACCGCTTTCTTGATGGTCTGACTTTGGTGTGATCGTGTGTATGCAAGACAGTTTCAGCAGAATTCCGTCGGAAAAACCTTCAGAGTTTATATCGACGGGAAAACCGGTCGTGTGTATAGGGCATTAGGCTCGCCAGTTCCTAAATGTCTTGCAGGACAGTTTTATGGTTCAGATGGTAGACGCACCAACTAGAAATAAAGCGTTACTGGATCTACTGATTACCAACAATACAAACCTGATCACGGATGTGGAAATACGGGGCAATTTAGGTAACAGCGATCACATGTCAATTGGCTTCAGTATAAATCACACAAATAGAAAACATAAGGGGAATACAAAGACACTGAATTTCACAAGAGCCAACTTCCCTAAACTACGAGCCTTGCTAGAAGGCATAAATTGGGATAGAACATTAGGAACAAAGAACATGGAGGAGAGATGGGTTTTGTCAGGGTGATAACCGTAGGACGGGTAATTCTGCCAGTATTCCTCATGGTGGCGCCCTTCTGCCTATTTAAGCCTGCTGCTGGTGCATGCTGGTTGCTGGATTATCATCAGCTTCCTGTGTTCCTTGTTCCTGTTGTGATATCTGCTTCCTGTTACTACTCGGCTTGCCTGACTGCTCCAGTATTCCGCCTGCATTGACCCCGGGTTGGACATGACTATTCTTCGGCTCCGCATCTGTACCTTGATCGTCTTCCTGTGTTTGACCCCCGGCTCGGCTACCTTCTCTGTTCCTGATTATCCTGCTTTACCTCACCTTGGACTGATTCCTGTGCTGAATGACCATTGGCCTGGCTCTGACTCCGCTCCTGGTTGCTCCACGGCTCCATACCTGGAATCCCTCCTTGCACGCTTGCCCTTTAACCTTTCCAGCGCACCCCAGCAGCTCCTTGCTATCTGCTACTCAGCAACAGCGCTCTGGCAACCCGTGCACCTTTGGGCACCGTACTCCCTGTCTCACTCCCAGGGTTACGCTGCACTTAGCCGCAAGGGGTGCCCCCTCTGCAATCCGGCCTCACATCCAGGACTCTGACAGGTTTGCTTTAAGAGCACATTAAATAAGGGCATTAGCCAATGCATCCCATTGGGTAATAAATTTAAAAGAGCAAACAAAAGTCCTGGATGGCTTAACTCCAATGTAAAAATGCATATAAAAGCAAAGAAGAAGGCCTTCAAAAAATACATGGTTGAGGGATCATCATCAGCATTCACACTTTATAAAGAATGCAACAAGAAATGTAAGAATGCAATAAGGACGGCTAAGATAGAACATGAAAGACACAGAGCGGAGGAGAGCAAAAAAAATCTTTTTTCTGTAACTTCTTTAATTCTTTAAGCATGTAAATAGTAAAAAAGGGAGGACAGACCACATTGGCCCCTTAAAGAATGAGGAAGGACATCTAGTTACAAAGGATGGGGAGATGGCGAAGGTATTGAATTTATTCTTCTCCTCAGTCTTCACAAGGGAATCGGAGGGCTTCAGTAACCAAAACTGCAGTGTTTATCCTCATGACACATCACAGGAAGCACCTCCATGGTTAACAGAGGACAGAATTAAAATTAGACTTGGAAAACGTAACATGAATAAATCACCAGGACCAGATGGCTTGCACCGGAGGGTACTTAGGGAACTCAGTCAAGTAATTGCCAGACCATTGTTCCTAATTTTTACTGATAGTCTACGGACTGGAATGGTACCAGTTGATTGGAGAAAAGCCAATGTAGCAACAATATTTCAAAAGGGACCAGTTAGCCTAACATCAATAGTAAGTAAACTCTTGGAGGGGATGATAAGGGACTATATACAAGATTTTAGCAATGAGAAAGGTATCTTTAGCAGTAATCAGCATGGATTCATGAAGAATCATTCTTGCCAAACCAATATATTAACCTTCTATGAGGAGGTGAGTTTCCATCTAGATAAAGGAAGGCCCGTAGATGTGGTGTATCTGGACTTTGCAAAAGCATTTGACACAGTTCCCCATAAACGTTTACTGTACAAAATAAGGTCCGTTGGCATGGACCATAGGGTGAGTACATGGATTGAAAACTGGCTACAAGGGCGAGTTCAGAGGATGGTGATAAATGGGGAGTACTAGGAATGGTCAGGAGTGGGTAGTGGGGTTCCCCAGGGTTCTGTGCTAGGACTAATCCTATTTAATTTGTTCATAAACGACCTGGAGGATGGAGTAAACAGTTCAATCTCTGTATTTGCGGACGATACTAAGCTAAGCAGGGCAATAACTTCTCCGCAGGATGTGGAAACCTTGCAAAAAAAATCTGAACAAATTAATGGGGTGGGCAACTACATGGCAAATGAGGTTCAATGTAGAAAAATGTAAAATAATGCATTTGGGTGGCAAAAATATGAATGCAATCTATACACTGGGGGGAGAACCTCTGGGGGAATCTAGGATGGAAAAGGACCTGGGGGTCCTAGTAGATGATAGGCTCAGCAATGGCATGCAATGCCAAGCTGCTGCTAACAAAGCAAACAAAACATTGGCATGCATTAAAAAGGGGATCGATGGGCTGCATTGATGGGCACCAATAGGGCGGAACTGGTGGGCACTGAGAAGTGACACTGAGAGGTGGCACTGATGGGTGGCACTGAAGGGCATTGATAGGTGACACTGGTGGGCACTGAGAAGTGGCTCTAATTGGTGGCACTGATAGGTGGCACTGATAGGTGGCAGTGATGGGTACTGATAGGTGGCAGTGATGGGCACTGATGGGTGGCAGTGATGAGCACTGATGGGTGGCAATAATGGGCACTGATCAGCACTGGTAGGTTACACTAATAGGCAGCACTGCAAGCTGGCACTGATGAGGCACTGATTGGCACCTATCAATGCCCACCACTGGTGGGCATTGATAGGTGGCACTTGTGGGCATTGATAGGTGGCACTCATGGGCATTGATAGGTGGCACTGGTGGGCACTGGCGGGTGGCACTGGCAGGTCGCACTGGCAGGCGGTAATTGTGGGCACAGATTAGGCACATGTGCCTCCTTCCTCTTCGGGACCGATGTCCCTTGCTAGGGTTGCCACATCATCCCTTTAATCCAGGACACACATTAATTACATAGGTTCTGTGGCTGATTAAGGTGGTAATTAAACTCACTTGATGCCTTATCTGCATTAGATCAGCCTCCGAACCTGTGTAATTAATCTGTGTCCTGGATTAAAGGGATGATGTGGCAACCCTATTCCTTGCACATAAGCAGGTGATCAGCTTTTTTTTCTCCTCACGCTGTCAACATGAGAAGAAAAAAAAAAGGATTACCGAGCTTTTGTTTACAACACCTGATCAGCTGTCATTGGCTGACAGGTGAGCACGTGGTAAGGGGTCGGGATCCGCCTCTTACTTGGATCTGTGATCACCTGAGTCTCAGTGACTCGGTGATCACAGCGCGCACACCCTGCAGGGGGCGCTCGGGGAGCGTGCAAAGGGGAGGACGTCATATGACGGCCTCCCAGAAATTCAGGTCCGCGCTGTGGCCATCATTTGGCTATAGCGCAGATGCCTAGTGGTTAAGGAAGAAAGTCATGTGATCTGTTCAGGTTACAAGGAGAAAGTACCGCCCACATTAGTCACACTGTGCACCATAGTGGCCATGATTATCTTGGGCGGGATTGCCAGTCCTTCAGCCATTTCCCTGACAACAGTGCTGGATTAAGCAATTGGGGGATGGGGGGACGTAATAAACAAGGGAGAATATTTTATGTACCACTGCATTTATGATTAAAATATCTCTTCTGCTTGTAAGTATAAAGACTGAACAAAAACTAAACACTTATCATACTCATTTGTTCTGATACAGATCACCAGGACCCCCATAATCTGATATGTCTAATGGAAGACAGTGGACAAGACAAGTAAGTAGTACATGTTTTTTTTTTTCTTTTATAAAACACAACATAGTCAATTTAACTCTACATTTGGTAGTCATACTTGTCACCTGTCCCAAATTTGCTGGGACAGTCATGCTTTTTAGTAAGCTGACCCGCTACAGCTCAATCTGGGGCTTTTTCCCAGGATCAGGGCTGTGGGGACAGTAGCAGTGTCACTGCTTCTAAATGGAGTTTATTTGGTCAGCCTTAATGGTGTCCTCAATGCTGAGAAACATAGATAGATATTTATCCATTATGCCATACCTTCAGGGAGGTGGAGGTGTGATTGGCCCCAGATTTATTCTGCAGCGGGACAATGACCCCAAACATACAGCCAATGTCATTAAGAACTATATTCAGAGTAAAGAAGAACATGGAGCCTTGAAAGTGATGGTTTGGCCCCCACAGGGCCCTGATCTCAACATCAAGTCTGTCAGGGATTACATGAAGAGAGAAGGATTTGAGGCAGCCTACATCCACAGAAGATCTCCTTTTAGTTCTCTAAGATGTTTGGAACAACCTGCCTGCCAAGTTCCTTCAAAAACTGTGTGTATACCTAGAAGAATTGATGCTGGTTTGAAAGCAAGGGGTGATCACATCAAATATTGATTTGATTTGATTTGTATTTCTCTTCTTTTCATTTACTTTCCATTATGATTGAAAAAATGAGCTATTAACACTTCTATTTCTGAAAGCTTTCTTAATTTACAATATTCTTTTCACATACCTGTCTAATACTTTTGCACAGTACTAATATACAGTATCTCACAAAAGTGAGTACACCCCTCACATTTTTGTCATGTGACAACACTGAAGAAAGACACTTTGCTACAATGTAAAATACACCTATGATAAAAATAATAGACCCTTCATTTCTTTGTAAGTGGCAAAACTTGCAAAATTTGGCAGCTTTGCAGGGGATTAAATTGTTATTTGTGTGTACGTGTGTATATATATATATATATATATATATATATATATATATATATTAACACACAGATATAGATATCGATAGATAGATAGAGATATATATATATATATATATATTGTACAGGATGCCAAGGTTGGGTTATGGTCCCTTTAAGGGAAGTGTGGAAGTATTCAGGGGGTCACCCAGGATGGGTGAGGAATTCCTGTGAATAGCCATAATCGGGAGAGGACTGACTCGCAGTTCTTTCTGGGTTAATGGAGAGATATTTGGAACCCAGAATTTCGGAGGCCCTGAAGTTATATTTGGGTGGGAAAGGGCCTTCACCCATGACTACAGGGATTCCAGCACACACAGGTTTAAGAGCCTCCAGGAAACAGCTCTTAAAGACAGGAAGTAGTGTTAGGTGTGGTGAGGAGGAGTTGTATGGAGACACCTGTTTTGGAAAGCTGTGAGCGTGCTGGAGGCTGCTAATCTAGCCAACAAGGACTGCTAAAACCTTGGGGTGAAGACCCATCCATGAACGGTAGGTGCCTTTTTACTTTTTCTTTGTGCTGAAGATAAGCGGACTTTCTTTTGTATTTTTATGCTTGTGTGCTGCTGGAAACCTTACTTCGTTTTTTCCTGCTAAAAATAAAAGCTTCTTTGTTTTAAGTTTACCGGCTTTGCACTGGGTCTTGTAGAGCTACAATCCCCCAAGCTTTATAATATATATACACATATACAATAATTATTTAACCCCCCAGCAGATCTGCAGATTTTGGAAGTTTGCCCACTTACAAAGAAAATAAGGGTCTATAATTTTTATCATAGATGTATTTTAAATGATAGAGACAGAATATCAACCCAAAATCCAGAAAAACACATAATACAAATGCTTTAAATTAAGTTGAAGTTTAGTGAGTAAAATAAGTATTTGATCCCCACTTGTTGGAGAAACCCTTGTTGGCAAGCACAGAGGTAAGATGTTTTTACAGTTGGTTACCAAGTTTGCACACATCTCAGGAGGGATTCTGGTCCACTCTTCTTTACAGATCTTCTTTAAATCCTTAAGGTTTCTTGGCTGTCTCTTGGCAACTCTAAAGTTTCAGCTCCCTCCATTAATTTTCAATAGGATTAAGGTCTGGAGACTGATTAGGCCACTCCATGACCTTAATGTGCCTTTTCTTGAGCCATTTCTTTGTTGCCTTGGTGGTATGTTTTGGGTCATTGTCATGCTGGAAGACCTATCCATGACCCATCTTCAGTGTTTTGGCTGAGGGCAGAAGGTTCTCATCCAAGATTTTACAATACACGGCCCCGTCCATTGGCTCCTCAATGCGGCAAAGTCAGCCTTTACCTTTACCAGGGAAGCAGTCCCAAAGCATCATGTTTCCACCTCCGTGCTTGACTGTAGGGATGGTGTTCTGATGGGCATAGTGAGCATTTTTCTTTCTCCAAACTTGGCGAGTCGAGTTAATGTCAAAGAGCTCAATTGGCCTCATCTGACCACAGCACTTTCTCCCAATCTTTCTCTGAATTATTTAGTTGTTCATAGGCAAGACTGTACATGCGCTTTCTTGAGGAGGGGGGGGGTGTTTGAAGAGAGAAAAAGGCTCAACCTGTTGATTTGATATCCCTCCCTGACCACCTTAACAAATGTCCTTCCCAGCCTGCTTCAACCTACTTTCCTTAACTGACAGACATTCTTGATGACCGGTAAGCAGTAAACCATAGAGCTAGCCATACAACACAATCTGATCATTCATCCTCACATGGTGTCCACTTTTATATCCTCACTTTTCCCATGCACATACCACCTGCCATCATATCTTCTGTAGTACGCTCCTGTGCCTACTACTCTGTCATACATTCCACATTCCTCTCCTGCACAAACAGGCTACAGTGATTCCCTCCTCTCCTGCACACAATACCCACCTGCATAGCTACCACCTTCCTTTCCTGCACATACTGCCATAACCTCCATATTTCTCTCCTATACATACTGCTCATTGTCCTACACTGCTCATTCTTCTCCCCTTATACCCTCCGCATTGGTCCTGCACTTACTGCCGAAAATCCTATTAAAAATAATAATAATAATAAAAATGCCATAAATCTATCCCCTATTTTTTAGAAGCCATAACTTTTGCACAAACCAATCAATATATGCTTTTTGTGATTTTTATTAGCAAAAAATATGTAGAATACATATCAGCCTAAACTGAGGAAAAAGTTTGCTCTTTAAAAAAATAAATTGGGGCTATTTATTACAGCAAAAAGTACAAAATATTGTGTTTTTTTAAAAATTGTCGCTATTTTTTTGTTTATAGCGCAAAAAAAACACAGAGATGACCAAACTGGGGTGCTTTGCAGGCGCTAAAGCGCAAAAAATAGCGCCTGCAAAGCGCCCTGAAAGAGCCGCTACTGTGTCTCCAGTGTGAAAGCCCCGAGGGCTTTCACACTGGTGCGGTGCGCTGGCAGGACGCTGCAAAAAGTCCTGCCAGCAGCAACTTTGGAGCAGTGAAGGAGCAGTGTATACACCGCTCCTTCACTGCTCCTGCCCATCGAAATTAATGGGGCAGCGCGGCTATACCGCTGGCAAAACGCTGTTGCAGCAGTGCTTTGTGGTGGTTTTAACCCTTTCTCGGCCACTAGCAGGGGGTAAAACCGCCCCGCTAACGGCCAAATACTGCCGCTAAAACGACGGTAAAGCTGCGCTAAAAATAGCGCCGTTTTATCGCCGACGCCGCCCCAGTGTGAAAGGGGCCTTAGTGTGCTTGTTTTCAGTGCGGTGTAAATGTTTATGCGATAACATGTGGATATGCTGATATTCTGGAAATGTAAAAAATCAAATAAGTCTCTGAGTAAATGATAAAATAAAACAGCTTGTTAAAATTTGTGTCCACTGGGTTTGAGCTGTTATAGTTTAGTAACAGAGATTAAGCTAATATAAATTAGCTTCTATAGCACACATTTCATATATAACTATGGAGTGTGGCCACCAGATGACGTTATCCAGGGACCCCGCAAATTGATCCAGAGGGCAGAGAGACAGATGTTACTGCATATGCTTGTTGGCACTGGTACAGACGAATTGGAGAAGGCAGGGGCTAAGTCATTGCGGCAATATTATTAATTTATCTTTGTGATACTGTGTGGGGGCCATTTACTATAGCGACAATATGCAATCCCGCAGTCCATGAAAATAGCACCCAATTAAAGCCAATTAGGACTTCAACTCATAGAAACTGGCAAGTGGAAATCGCTCTATTGCCTGGGGAACATGCCTGTCAGATCGCATATGTGGGACTAGTTGAAGTCAATGGGGCTCGAACCTGCAAAATCCAAAGTCCACACTGAAGGCTTGTGTTATTTGCCATAAAAAGTGTATGGGGACCTGGGTACTGCCCCAGGGGACATGTATCAATTGAAAAAAAAGTTTTTAAATTGCCATTTTTTCAGGAGCAGTGATTTTAATAATGCTTGAAGTGAAACAATAAAAATTAAAGATTCCTTTAAATATCAAGCCTGGGGGGGGGGGCTGGGGTCCCCTTAGTCTACTTGTAAACTGGAGCATCTGGACAATGTGTTTTACAGTGCCACAGCAAAATGACATTTCTAAAAGGAAAACATTTCATTTAAAATTGCTCGCAGCTGTAATGTATCCCAGCTCCTGGTAATATAGATTAAAAAATGAGGGAAAAAAAGCGATGTGCCAGAATTTTAAAAAAATTGACGTAGGGTCCCCCCAAAGTCCATACCAGACCCTTATCCGAGCATGCACCCTGGAGGACAGGATAGGGGGGAACGAGCAAGCACCCCCCCTCCCAGAACCATAGCAGGCCACATACCCTCAACATGGGGAGGGTGCTTTGGGGTCCCATTACATTGTACCCCTTGCAATTCACCAAAAAAGTAGTGTATTGTGACAAAAGACAATAGCCAGTTTTTGACAATTCCTTTATTAAAAATGTATTCTTCTTCCCCACTTTTTCCTCCTTCTTCCTCCAGTCTTCTCCTTCTTCCTCTGGCTTCTCCTTCCCCTGCTTCGTCCTGCGTTCTTCTTCCTTAACCGCCGCTCCCATCACCACTGAAGATTCAAAAGACTAACCTCCTCCTCCCATGCTGCGATGGGGCTGGTCACATCATTCCGAGACCCCGCCCCTTGTGACTTCACCACCTGGGTAATAATGGGTCCGTGATTTCACAAGGGGGCGGGGTCCCTGGATGATGTCATCTGGTGGCCACGCCCCATAGTTATATTTGAAATGTGCACTAAGGAAGCAGAAGAATTGGCTGGCCACAGCATCAGAGGAGGGTCATTTTTTTTATGCTCAGCGGCGGCAGAGGAAAAAGAATGGAGGACGAAGCAGGGGAAGAAGAAGCTGGAGGAAGGAGAAGACCGGAGGAAGTAGGAGAAAAAAAATCGGTGAAGAAGAATACATTTTTAATAAAATAATTGTCAAGAATATATTTTTAATTGTCTAAAACTGGCTATTGTCTCTTGTCACATTACACCACTTTTTTGGTGAATGGGTAGGGGGTACAATGTACCCCCTACCCATTCACATGGGGGGGCGGGTTCTGGGGGGCCCCCTTGTTAAAGGGGGATTCCAGATTCTGATAAGCCCCCTGCCCGCAGACCCCAAAAACCACTGGGCAAGGGTTGTAGGGAAGAGACCCTTGTCCCCATCAACATGGGGACAAGGTGTTTTAGGATGGGACCCCAAAGCACTCTCCCCATGTTGAGGGCATGTTGCCTGGTATGGTTCAGGAGGGGGGTGTGCTCGCACATCCCCACCATCCTGTCCTTTAGGCTGCATGCTCGGATAAGGGTCTGGTATGGATAAGTTCATAGCAGACCCAAAGGGCCTGGTATGTACTGAGGGAGGATCCTACACTGTTTTTTTACTTGATTTTTGAATAGCCGGATTTTTGGAATTCCATACCATAATATTATTGAATAATTACATACCATTGCATGCATTTGAAGAGTTAAAATTATGGAATAAACCAAACTTATGTACATCGGCTAATTATGCTTCTAAGAACAATGCACGTTTTCAGGAGGTGATACCATCGGTGGGATTCGAACCCATGCCTTGAACCTTTGAAGGTAGCAGGTCATATCGCTACGTTACGGAGCATAGCATGATCATACGTTGAAAATACAAGTACAATTACTAATGTTTGATTATTTTCATTCTATTCAATAATGTTTTTCATTTGAGGCATTAATATTATGGTAACAACCATGCTCATGTGGCATTGGCTATTAGGCATTCACCTATTGTCAGCAGATGCTGCTGATTAAGATGTAAGCTTTGCGTTTTTTAGCTGGTTGTTAAGTAAGGGGCCCGGGAAGCCAGCCGCCGCATCCTTAACAACCAATGAGTCCTCAGCTGTCAGCAGGGTGAATGTAAAAAAAAAAAAAAAACTTGCCCCCAAAAAAAGAAAAAAAACATCATGGGGTCCCCTCAGGTCCATACCAGGCCCTTTGGGTCTAATATGTATTCAGAAGGGACCCCCCACATGCCAACATTTAAAAAAAAAAAAATGGTGTGGGGCCCCCCCTCTGGGTCTGGTATATATTTTAGGGGGAACACCAAATCCAAGAAAATTGCTGTGGGGTTCCCCCAAAATCCATACCAGGCCCTTAACCGAGCATGCAGCCTGGAGGTCAGGATGGGGGGGACGAGCGAACGCCCCCCCCCCTCCTAAATGGTACCAGGCCACATGCCCTCAGCATGGGGTCCCCCATGGTCCCCCCAAAGCACCTTGTCCACATGTTGATGGGGACAAGGGCCTCTTCCTGACAACCCTGGCCGGTGGTTGTCGGGGGCCACGGGTGGGGGGCTTGTCAGAATCTGGAAGCCCCCTTTAACAGGAGGGCTCCAGCCTCCAGGCCCCCCTTTAACAGGAGGGCCTGGAGGCCCCCCTGTTAAAGGGGGCTTTCAGATTCTGATAAGCCCCCGCCCACAGACCCTGACAATCACCGAGCCAGGGTTGTCAGCAAGAGGCCCTTGTCCCCATCAACATGGGGACAAGGTGCTTAATTATTTCTTAATTTCATGTTCATTTAGTTGACATATTTAATGGCTTACCTAGTTCACAAAATAATTTAGTAGAGCCCTGAATTTTAGCTTTGGAGCAGGGGTTTTTTTTTTTTTTTTTTTTTTTTTTTGGGGGGGGGCTTTTCTTCCCCCTCCCCCCATTACACCTTCTACTTAAGGACTTGCAGAATATTTAATACCGATTTTTAGGGGTATGAATTATTTGCACTTATAAAATATGTATTTCAAGTCTGCAAAAGTCAAACAAAGCAAAAAACAATCAACTTTTTATTTCAACATTAGTATATACATTCATGGGCGTCCACAGAACTTTTTTCAGGGGGGGCATCATTTTAAGGTCACCCATGCTCTGCCCCTTTTGGATAATGTCATGAAGGGGAAGGGCTTAGTCATTATCACATAAAGTGCAGGCATGTGCCCATTATATGCAGCCTTACTGTGCCCATCAATTGCTGCCTCATTGTACCCATCAAATGTGGCCTGTACAGTACCGAGGGTGTACAGTATGTGTATATAGAGGGGGTGGATGGTATTAGTATATACAGGAAGGAAGGTGGGTGTATATAGCTGTATACAGGTCAGATGATGTATATATGCAGTCAGTGATGATGGAGGAAGGTCTCTATATACAGGAAGGAAGGTGGGTATATACAGCTACCTGTATATAGAGACCTTCCTCCATCATCACTGACTGCAGATATACATCATCTGTCCTGTATACAGCTATATATACAGGACAGATGATGTATATCTACAGTCAGTGATGATGGAGGAATACAGGAAGGAAGATGAGTGTATATAGCTGTATACAGGACAGATGATATGATCTTTCCTATATCTGGCACCCCCCTTCACTGATCATACCTGTATGCACTCAGCTGCCCACCTCATCTGTATATATGTCAGGCCCCAACACACACAGCTCTGCTCCTCCCCCCCTGTACACAATGTACACAAACAGCCTTCTCCCTTCACTTGTACTCACAGCCGCCACTTGTAAGGTGGTCTTCCTTCTCCCAATTCCTGTTTCCACATGTCCCTGTGAAAATATAACAGGCAGCAAAGCAAACACAAGGGGAGTACATACAGGAAGCAGCCAGAGGTGGCAGTAAAGAGCTCTGTAAGCTCAACGACACAGATCTGCAGCAGCTGTGAAGCCAACTCCCACAAACACAGAGCCAGCACAGCTATAGATGCAGCAGACCCTTACCGATTCCAGAGGGGCTCACTCACCCCCCTTGCCCCTACCTGCGGATGCCCATGTAAACATTTGTTACATATACAGTGGAACCTTGCGTTTTGAAAGACAAGCAACTTTTTATAAAAAATCCTGACTCGGTTTGCAAGTGTTGTCTCACAAAACGAGCAGAATTCAAGCTAATGTGGTGTGCAGTACCGCATTTGGCCAGAGGTGCGGGGGCGCCGGTGACACTAGGAATGGTTCTGAGCCGTTTGGAAATACTTAGAATCACTCGGAAATATTCGCAAACACTCGGAAATACTCCGTTCCCAAGTGTTTGAGAGCCTTTCTGAGGGTTTCCGAGTTTAGCCGAGCTGTCCCAGAGTATTTCCGAGGCTCTCCGGTGCCCCCCCACCTCTGGCCACATGCGGTATTACATGCAATAGAAGTCAATGCAGGACGAATTATCTTCGTTTCCATTGACTTCTATGGGGAAACTCGCTTTGATATGCGAGTGCTATGGATTACAAGCATTCTCCTGGAATGGATTATGCTCGTAATCCAAGGTTCCACTGTACTTGGGCCAAACAAAAAAAAAAGGCATGGGAATGATGCTCCAGCATTTGACAATAGTTAGAAGGGCCCTGGTCACCTGCTCAAAAAAGCTTACAATCTACAAGTGTAGGACACTAAAAATTATACACATTAACCACTTCAGCCCCGGAAGGATTTACCCCCTTCCTGACCAGAGTACTTTTTACAATTTGGCACTGCGTCGCTTTAACTGCTAATTGCGCAGTCATGCAATGCTGTACCCAAGCGAAATTTGCGTCCTTTTCTTCCCACAAATAGAGCTTTCTTTTGATGGTATTTGATCACCTCTGCTGTTTTTATTTTTTGCGCTATACACGGAAAAAGACCGAAATTTAAAAAAAAAAATGATATTATCTACTTTTTGTTATAAAAAAAATCCAATAAACTCAATTTTAGTCATACATTTAGGCCAAAATGTATTCGGCCACATGTCTTTGGTAAAAAAATGTCAATAAGTGTATATTTATTGGTTTGCGCAAAAGTTATAGCGCCTACAAACTAGGGTACATTTTCTGGAATTTACACAGCCTTTAATTTATGACTGCCTATGTCATTTCTTGAGGTGCTAAAATGGCAGGGCAGTACAAAACCCCCACAAATGACCCCATTTTGGAAAGTAAACACCCCAAGGAAATTGCTGAGAGGCATGTTGAGCCCATTGAATATTCATTTTTTTTGTCCCAAGTGATTGAATAATGACAACAACAAAAAAAATTACAAAAAGTTGTCACTAAATGATATATTGCTCTCACAGGCCATGGGCATATGTGGAATTGCACCCCAAAATATATTCAGCTCCTTCTCCTGAGTACGGGGATACCACATGTGTGGGACTTTTTGGGAGCGTAGCCGCGTACGGGGCCCCGAAAACCAATCACTGCCTTCAGGATTTCTAAGGGCGTAAATTTTTGATTTTACTCCTCACTACCTATCACAGTTTTGAAGGCCATAAAATGCCCAGATGGCATAACCCCCCCCCCCCAATGACCCCATTTTGGAAAGTAGACACCCCAAGCTATTTGCTGAGAGGCATGGTGAGTATTTTGCAGCTCTCATTTGTTTTTGAAAATGAAGAAAGACAAGAAAAAAAATTTTTTTTCTTTTTTCAATTTTCAAAACTTTGTGACAAAAAGTGATGTTTGCAAAATACTCACTATACCTCTCAGCAAATAGCTTGGGGTGTCTACTTTCCAAAATGGGGTCATTTGGGGGGGGGGGGGGGTTGCCACCTGGGCATTCCATGGCCTCCGAAACTGTGATAGGCAGTGAAGAGTGAAATCAAAAATTTACGCCCTTAGAAAGCCTGAAGGCGGTGCTTGGTTTTCGGGGTCCAGTGCGCGGCTAGGCTCCCAAAAAGTACCACACATGTGGTATCCCCATACTCAGGAGAAGCAACAGAATGTATTTTGGGGTGTAATTTCACATATTCCCATGGCATGTTTGAGCAATATATCATTTAGTGACAACTTTGTGCAAAAAAAAAAAAAAAAATTTGTCTCTTTCCCGCAACTTGTGTCACAATATAAAATATTCCATGGACTCGACATGCCTCTAAGCAAATAGCTTGGGGTGTCTACTTTCCAAAATGGGGTCATTTGGGGGAGTTTTGAACTGTCGTGGCATTTTATGCACAACATTTAGAAGCTTATGTCACACATCACCCACTCTTCTAACCACTTGAAGACAAAGCCCTTTCTGACACTTTTTGATTACATGAAAAAAATTTTTTTTTTTTGCAAGAAAATTACTTTGAACCCCCAAACATTATATATTTTTTTTAAAGCAAATGCCCTACAGATTAAAATGGTGGGTGTTTCATTTTTTTTTTTTTTCACACAGTATTTGCGCAGCGATTTTTCAAACGCATTTTTTGGGGAAAATACACACTTTTTTAAATTTTAATGCACTAAAACACACTATATTGCCCAAATGTTTGATGAAATAAAAAAGATGATCTTAGGCCGAGTACATGGATACCAAACATGACATGCTTTAAAATTGCGCACAAACGTGCAGTGGCAACAAAATTAATACATTTTTAAAAGCCTTTAAAAGCCTTTACAGGTTACCACTTTAGATTTACAGAGGGGGTCTACTGCTAAAATTACTGCCCTCGATCTGGCCTTCGCGGTGATACCTCACATGCATGGTGCAATTGCTGTTTACATTTGACGCCGGACCGACGCTTGCGTTCGCCTTAGCGCGAGAGCAGGGGGGGACAGGGGTGCTTTTTTTTTTTTTTTTCTTTATTATTTTTTTGCTTTTTTATCTTATTTTTAAACTGTTCCTTTCATTTTTTTTTTTTTAAATCATTTTTATTGTTATCTCAGGGAATGTAAATATCCCCTATGATAGCAATAGGTAGTGACAGGTACTCTTTTTTTTGAAAAAATTGGGGTCTATTAGACCCTAGATTTCTCCTCTGCCCTCAAATCATCTGACCACACCAAGATCGGTGTGATAAAATGCTTCCCCAATTTCCCAATGGCGCTGTTTACATCCGACGAAATCTAAGTCATAAAATGCTCATAGCTTCCGGTTTCTTAGGCCATAGAGATGTTTGGAGCCACTCTGGTCTCTGATCAGCTCTATGGTCACCTGGCTAAATCACCGTCTGCATTCTCAGGTTCCCTGTTGAGACAGGAGAGCTAGAGAAAAACACTGAAGACGGTGGGGGGGGCATTCCCTCCCACTGCTTGTAAAAGCAGTCTAGAGGCTAATTAGCTGCTAGGATTGTTTTTACATGAAAGCCGACCACTGGCTGAAAAGAATGATACCAAGATGATACCTAAACCTGCAGGCATCATTCTGGTATAACCACTCAAAGTCGTGAATGGCGTACCTGAAGACAAAAAAATGGTTAACAATAAAGCACAGTAAACGGTAAAGTATAAAAAATTGCATACCTGAAAAGCAAACTTGATAAAACATAATAACAATAAAACATTGCAGAATAGAATACAGTAAAAAAGAGCAGAACAATAGAGAGAGAATAGAGAGAGAGAGAACAATAAAACGCCAACTATTTTTTTTTTTATTTTATATTTTTGTTTGTGTTTTTTTTTGGTTTTTTTTTGTTTTTTTTTGTTTTTTTTTTACACTTTTTTTTGTAACTGTAACTTTTATAACTGTAACCCGTTCCAGGTTCAGGTCTCTCAAAATGCGATGGCATCTTGGGAGACCCTGTGAAAGTGTGCCTAGTCTGTGCAATGCTGTACCCTATGCTAATACTCAACTAGTGTATGGTAGCGTTCAAAACATTCACCAATGCAAAGACCAGGATTGTCAGGACAGGAGGGACAATAATAGCAGGTGTCATGCCTATATCTGCGCTTGCTGCAGACACGACATCTTTTTTGGGGGGGTTCGCTGGGTAGGGGTACTCGGGAGGACATAAAGAAAATGCCTCTCATGCAGCTGACTGCATTTGGTTGGGGATGTGAATGGGGGAAGTACGGGCGCTGCAGAAGTGGTGGGTTCCCAATTAGGATTGGCGAATGCAGCAGGAAGGGCATTATGGGCACGACGGGCCTGTGTTTGTCTTCTTCTTGTTGGCAGAGGGACACTACTTGTGCTTGCCACCTCACCAGCTTGAACTGCACTTATGGGACTCGCCACGTCACCAAGTGTTACTGCAGTGCTGGTTTGACTATGACCGGGGTGTACTAGGCTGCTGACGCTTGCCAGTTCACCAAAACGCTACCAAAAAAACTGTTAGCGATCACAGGGATCAGGCCTGACTCTGCGAACGCTGCAGTTATGCGGTTAGTGTTTTGTAAGTGACAGAGATTGATCGATACTGCACTTGGGAGGGCTGGGCCGGGTGGAGGGGCAAAACGCAGGTGCTAGCAGGTATCTGGGCTGATCCCGCTAACACTGCGTTTTTGGGAACCCTAAACTGCTGGGGACGCTAGTATAAATCTGATCGGATCAGATATTGATCCGTACAGATACTATACCACTAAGGGAGGCGTATGCTGCGTGCGTGGGTGTTAACGGTACTGGCGCTAATCTGACGCTGCCTGGGGCGATGCATATCACCGGCGGGTGATCAGGGGCCTAAACCTTTATTCAGTAATAAACGGCGGGTGCCCTGACACTATAAAAAATAAACGAACTAACCAGCGTCACCCGTAACGGTTATACGGTGATCAGAAAGGGTTAACTAGGGGGCAATCAAGGGGTTAAAACCTTTATTAGATAGTATATGGGGGTCCCTGTCGCTATAAAACGCTGACGGCGAACCTAAATGTTTACCTCCCTAACTAGCGTCACCAGTGACACTAATACAGCGATCAGAAAAATGATCATTTAGCGACACTGGTGACGGGGGGTGATCAAGGGGTTAAATCTTTATTAGGGGGGTACCCTAGACCTAAAGGGGGCTAACACTCACTGCCCTAACACACTAACTGTCACAAACTGACACCATGCAATAATCAGGAAAAAAAAAAAACTGCTTGGTGTCAGTGTTACAGGGGGGGGAGGGGTGATTGGGGGGTGATCGGGGGGCGATTGGGGGGGGATCGGGGGTGTAAAGTATGCCTGGCATGTTCTACTGTGAGGTGTAGTGTTGTGCACTCACTCAGATGTCTTCTCTCCTCGGCGTCGGAACGGAAACTGCCGAGCCAAGGAGAGATGACATCACATCACAGAGGCAGGGGACGATTCTCATTGGCTGGGATCGGACCCCCCGCCCGCGGGAAGGCAATCACGTACCAGGTACGTGATTTTGCCTGCCCGTGCCATTCTGCCACAGTATATCTGCGTTAGGCGGTCGGCAAGTGGTTAAACAAATCACATTAGAAATGCAGGGATACAAATCAAGCTAATAACAAGCATGACTAAACTTTTTTTGATCAGAAGTCCTCTCCCCAAACCCCAAAAAAGTTACATGGCAGAATTATCATAAGCAAAAAAACACAAAAACACACACACAGCAGGAATCAATTCGCAGGAACATTCCGTTTTATCTCAAACATTACATAGCAGTTGTAAGTCTAAAGCCTCATACACACGATAGGACTTTGTACAAACTTTCCCTTGGATTTTTGTACAAAGGGTGTTGGCCATAAGTTTGTATTGCATACACACGGCAAAACTTTTTCAGCCAACTTTCACCAAATCACGTGGTTTTTCAGCTCTTTACCACCACCCTTTGGTCAACTTCTGTATTGTTGTCTGATATTGTGTCAATCTCACCGCTTTTATCGGCGAGATTGACACTTTGCGAGCCGGGTTCACACTGGTGCAGGGATCCAACTTGGATCCCCGCCAATGCCAAGCACTGTGTTTGGTATGAATCTTGAGGGGGAACTCCACGCTAAATTTTAAATAAAAAAACGGCATGGGTTCCCCTCCAGGGGCATTCCAGGACTTTAGGTCTGGTATGCATTTTAAGGGGAACCCCTATGCCGAAAAAATAGCGTGGGGGTCCCCCCAAAATCCATACCAGACCCTTATCCGAGCACGCAGTCCGGCTGGTCAGGAAAGGGGGTGGGGACGAGCGAGCCCCCCCCTCCTGAACTGTACCAGGCCGCATGCCCTCAACGACGCAGAAGTCCGAACCACTGTTAGCAAAAGAGCAGCAGAAGATAGCGGAAGAGCCGTCAGAAGAACCGGACACCGGGAGAAGAGGCCAGAGAGAGCGGAGAAGAATCGGACACCGGGAGAAGACGCCGGAGAGAGCGGAGAAGAACCGGACACCGGGAGAAGACGCCGGAGAGAGCGGAGAAGAACCGGACACCGGGAGAAGAGGCCGGAGATACCCCCGAAGTCGGAAGAAGACTCCTGAAGCTGCCTAATAAATTAAAGAGCCTTAGTGGGGTGTGCAGGGTTAGGAATTATGCAAACCCCCCCCCCCCAAAAAAAAAAACCCACGTCTATTTGTAACCCAATATACACTTTTTTTTTTTTTTTTTTTATAGTCTCAGTAAACGGACAACAGCACAAATATATTGTCAGTACTTAGTGACTGCCTCTTCCACATCATATGACCACCAAACAAATTAACAATAATACACAGCACATTTTATCCACTTAAGAAATGAGCCTCTTTCTGAGATTTGGTGTTTAGAATTTAAAAACGTTTTTTTTTGCTAGAAAATTATTTAGGAAAAAAAAAAAAAAAAAAAATATATATATATATATATATATATATATATATATATATATATATATATATATATATATATATATATATATATATATATATATATATATGTGTGTGTGTTTGGGGGTTCTAACATCCTAGAGAATAAAATGGCGGTCGTTGCGATACTTTCTGTCACACCGCATTTGCGCAGCGGTCTTACAAGCACACTTTCTTTTTTAATTAAAAAATAAGACACCAGTGACGTTAGCCCATTTTTTTTTTAAATGTGAAAGATAATGTTATACCAAGTAAATTAATACCCAACATGTCACGCTTCAAAATTGCGCCCGCTCGTGGAATGGCGACAAACTTTTACCCTTAAAAATCTCCATAGGCAACGTTTAAAAAATACTACAGGTTGCATGTTTTGAGTTACAGAGGAAGTCTAGGGCTAAAATTATTGCTCTCACTCTAACAATTGCGGTGATACTTTCATGTGTGGTTTGAACACCGTTTTCATATAACGCTGCTCACGTATGCGTTTGCTTCTGCATGCGAGCTCGGTGGAGCAGGGCGCGTTTAAAACATTTTTTTATTATTTATTTATTTTACCTTTTTATTTTTTATTTTTACACTATTCTTTAAAAAAAAGTCACTTTTATTCCTATTACAAGGAATGTAAAAATCTCTGATAATAGAAAAAAAGCATGACAGGACCTCTTAAATATGAGATCTGGGGTCAAAAAGATCTCAGATCCTATATTTACACTAAAATGAAATAAAAAAATTAAAATAAAAATGAAATGCAATTTGAAAAAAAAATAAAAAATTTCAAAACCTCACTTCCGCCCTGCAATGGTATGAAGACAGGTGGGGGCCATCTTCCCCTCACTCATCTCTATACCACACACAGAAGAGGACCCGATTGCCTCTGTCGCTACTGACTGCTCCGGTAAGCAGCGGAGGGCAGCAAAGGGCACAGGAGCGCGGCGGGAGGGGGGGCCTCTCCCACCGCCGATAAAAGTGATCTTGCACAGCAGATCCTCCTCAGAGAACACTTTTATCTGAAAGCAGACCGCACACTGAAGAAGAGGATACCGGGGTTATGGCTGCTATCTGCTGCCCTAACGATATCCCTCTTTAAAGTACAGACATATAATGACGGCGGGAGGTCCATAAGTGGTTAAAAATCATGCAAATATATCTTTCACATAACAATGTACAATCATTCATGATCTACAATCCAGGATTAAACAATAAACCGATATCCATCTTATTAGTTAGTATATTCCCTCCTAGATCTGTCTTCACCCAAATTCTCATATGCATCTTGACAGGTATCCTCAGACTAAAAAGAAGCATTGTATTGACCACTAGCCACAAAATCCTGGAGAATGAATATATCACTGACCTGTAAATTCAGCAACTTCTGTAACATCCACAGTGATCGTCTTCAAACCCACTTCACCGCAGTATTCAGGCTTTACCTGTATTCTCATAGAATTTTACAAACGCATCGAACTCTTCAACATGGTAACATCCTTTATTGGCTCCATCTTTATTTGGCCTCACATTTATCCAGGGGTCCCCCTAGAAGAGGGGCCCCTAGAACACACTCGAACCCAAAGCCTAGGCATACATTACACCCGCTCTTGAGTCAGGAGGCTGAGAAGCCATCTTTGTACAAAGAATTCAGGTCTGTTCTTAGGCTCCTGCAAAGAAAAATTCAGGCCTGTTCTTAGGTCAAACGCCCGCCACAAATGCAGGGCTTTAAATAAACTAACAAGCTTGCTCACCTCCACCCACCCAGTAAAGGACAATTGATTCTGTCAGCATTGATATCCATGGGCAGGGTAAAAGGGGAAATTACAACTTTGTGAGGGGTGTTTCACACAAACTGGTGTCAAAGCGCATTTGTCATTCATCATAAGCATACAACATTAAAATGTGTGCAGCCCAACCAGACTCAACCAGACCCCATGAGTAATCCTGACTAAAGTCATCGCACTTTAAAGAGGGACGGTAATATCTTACCTTCCAGGATCTCAGAGACTTCAAAGACAGTCTAACCTAACTTGTGACAACTTAACTGATTAACCTGATGTGGGTTTCTCCCTCCCCCTTCCCCCTGAATGTTCATGAGGGGGAGGCAGAAACTCCCAAGAAGTGGTTTTTGCTCCCACCACGCTCACGTTTTTCTCTTTTTTTTTTTTCTGCCTGCTTGTTTCTCACCACATCCAGATCCAGGTCTCTACCTTTATTTTTAATTCTAGTTGGCGGGGAGGCGAGTCTGGAGCGGTTGCACTGCTCCTCTAACTGTCCTCAGGGACTGTTCTACACCCACTACGTTTGGGGTTGTTTTTTGGGAAAAGAGTTACAGTAAGTGGGTCACTGTACCTTCTTCCTGCAAAGGGGTTGGGGTTTTCTTTAGGCTGCTTTAGAATTGTTTGATACATTTTTCTGTTCCATGTTTTTGACTTGCCATGTCTTCTCTTCTCAGGACCTCTCCACACCACCTCTCCCTCTCACTCCTCTTCTTTTTTTTCCGGGTCACCTAGAGGCTCATCTACACGATCTAACCTCCATTCACGGAAGCTTTGGACAGAATATGCTAAGAACCAACACCGGCCTCCACAGGTCAGGATAAGATCCCTATGGTTGATGCGTTTGTCCCACTCTCTGATCCATGCCTGCTGACAGAACCATATCTGTCCCCCCTCTGTATAGCCACCCATAACTCCCAAGTTAAAAGACGGAAGCTATTCAGACACTATCAATCACAAAAGATTGATATCCTTTTGCTACAAGAAATCCATTTCCCTTCCACCTATAATCCATCCTTCTTACATAGCAACTACCCCCAGTTCTATCTCTCTAACGCAGGGAACAAAACAAAAAGGTATAGCCATATGTTTTTCTAAAAACCTTAAATTCTCCCCTTTGGATACCATCAGAGACCCAGCAGGTAGATACTGTACCTATTAGTAAAAGGCGCCATAGACGGCAAAACTTACTCGCTTCTTTCCTATTACACTCCAAATAAAGGCTAAGCAACCTTCTTCGCCTCCATGATGTCTATACTTGGTCCACATTTAGAGGGGAAGACAATTCTGGGAGAAGACACAAATCTTGCATTTGACCACTCACTGACAAATCTGGAAATGGTCTCCGCTCGGATGAAAAAGCCCTTAAAATAGAGCACTAATATTGACATCTGGAGGGAACTTAATCCCCGGTCTAAAGACTATACCCACTACTCTGCTCCACACAAGATCTACACCAGGATAGATGACATCTTTCTTCAATCTTAAAACATACCAATGGCCACAAAAGCTATTATTAGGGACACACCATTATCTGACCACTCTATGGTCCTTCTATACCTACAACAAACACCCAACCCCAATAAAAAATTCACATGGCTTCTCAATGAAGCTCTTTTAAGTGACCCAGTTCAATGCTCAATCCTCACAAAGGACATTCAGGAATTTTTCCAATTAAACGACAAGGATTCCATATCTCCAGAAACCTTGTGGGCTGCCCATAAGGTAGTAACAAGAGGGAAGATTATACAAACCACATCTTGGCTCAAACGCGAATGCAGGGCAACCATTAACAAACTCAGTACAGAGTTCCACTCATTGAGCAAAACCCATAAACGCAACCCTACTAGAGAGTCCTTAGAGCCTCTTGAATCGGCCCAGACAGCCTTACACCTAGCCCTAACCACAGAAGTGGAGAAATACCTCAGTGTTAGGAACAATTAAATCAGGCCGAGACGGAAGTACAGTTAAATCACACTTGTTTAATAATAAAACTAAAAAGAACAAACATAGTCAAAACATAGCCAAAGTTCAGTAACAAGAGCGGATAGTCAGCCCAGCCAGAAGTCAGGGATCAATGTAGTGGAACAGCAAGCAGGATCTGGAGCCAGAAGGGAGTAAGCAAAGCAAGTCTTGAACAGGATCGCAGGAGAGTGTCTCAGTTTCTGTGATGTTGACCAAAGCGAAGGCAGAGCTCCTCTGGACTGGACGGCTTAAGTAGGCAGGACTGACAAGCAGGATATTATTAACTGCTGAGTAACTGTGGAGAGATAGGAGCTGGCAATTAGCTGACAGCTGAGCAGCTAGCTCAGAGAAGGAAGGGCTGAGCCCTGACAGTACCCCCTCCTCAACGACCGATCCCCCTCGGAGGACCACCAGGCTTAAGGGGAAAACATCTATGGAAATCAAGGAAGAGGACAGGAGCATGCAAGTCTGAGGATGAGACCCAAGAGTGTTCCTCCGGACCGTACTCTTTCCAATGTACCAGGTACTGTATGCACCCATGAAACCTACGGGAGTCAACAATGGACTGTACTTCATACTCCTCATGGTTCTCAACCTGTACAGGGTGAGGACGTGGCACCGAGGTGTTAAAGCGGTTGCAGACCAAAGGTTTTATTAAGGAGACCTGAAATACATTTGAAATATGCATATTAGAAGGAAGTAGACATGTGCAGGATAAAAAAATTTGTTTAGTTTAGTTTAGTTTCGATTCGTTATTTAACTAAATTCGTTTAGTTAAATTAGTTGCATTTGTTACATTCGTTTTCGGGATTCGTTTAGTTTCATATTCGAATTTGAAAAAATTCGACCGCATTCGAAAAAATTTGACGAATTTGAAAAAGTAAACTATATATAACCATTATGCAAAATTCGAATTTCATATAGAATGAAATCGAATTCCAATAGAAAAGATAAGAATAGAATAGAAAATAAAAATAGCATAGAAAAACAATAGAACAGAATAGAAAAAAATATAATATATTCTATTCTAATCTTTTCTATTCAAATTCGAATTCATTCTGTACCAAATTCCAATTCCGGAAGATGTTTTGTTATATATTTCTATATAACCATTTTCCAAAATTTGAATTTCATATAGAATGAATTTGCATTCAGATAGAAAAATTGAAAAGAATAGAAAAGAATAGCATAGAGAAACCATAGACCAGCATAGAAAAAAATTATATATATATATATGTATATATATATATATATATATATATATATATATATATATATATATATATATATATATATATATATATATATATATATATATATATATCCAAATTTGGATGCTTACGAATTTCCAAATAATGAAAAATTTGTCCGAATTTCGTTTCGGAACGAAACAGAATGCACATGTCTAGAAGGAAGGTCTAATGGGTAAGCCACTTGGTTAATCCTGTGAAGAATATGGAAAGGTCCAATAAACTGAGGTGCAAACTTCAGTGAAGGAATACAAAGTCGGAGGTTGCGAGATGACAGCCAGACCCTGTCCCCAACCTGATAGGAAGGCGCAGGCAGGTGTCTGGGGTCAGCATGGAGTCTGTACCTATCATTAGCATGTCACAAAGCCTCCTGGACTTGTGCCCAAGTGGAACGTAGACCACGGAGATGCTCCTCTAACGCATGAATACTCTATGGAACAAACGAGTCAGGCAACAGGCAAACCATAATTCGCCATAAACGGGGACAAGCGGGAAGCAGAATTCAAGGCACTGTTGTGAGCAAACTGCCCACGGTAATAGGTCTGACTGGTTGTTATGATGGTCAGAAATATAGCAACGTAGGAATTGCACCAAGGACTGATTGGCTCGTTCTGTGGCTCCATTAGACTGCGGGTGATACGCAGAGGAGAAAGCAAGCTGAATTCCCAACTATGCACAAAAGGCTCACCAGAACCAGGGCACAAACTGACTACCCCTGTCCAAGACAATCACCTTCGGTAGTCCATGTAAGTGAAAGATCTCCCGAGCAAAAATGGAAGCCAGTTCCTTAGAAGTGGGCAACTTCTTAAGTGGAATACAATGACACATCTTTGAGAACCGGTCAACCACCATAAGGATAAATGTGTTGCCATGGGAGTTGGGTAACTCCACAGTGAAATCCATAGACAGGTGGGTCCAGGGCCTCTCTCCATTGGGTATGGGTTGTAGGAGGCCCACTGGAAGGTGTTGTGGAGTCTTACTTTGAGCACACATGGAACAGGCAGTTACATCAGCACATAGACTAGGCCACCAGACTTGTTGGGAAACGACGGAAGTGGAGGAAAATAGTCGTGACAAGGTTGTGGTCCAATCACAGCCGGTCACATGTACTGTCCACGTGCATGGCGCACGTGCACGCCCCTAGGGCTCACGCAGAGCGGCAATGGGGACGAGGCTTGTCACCCTGACACAGCCCAACCCCGATCGCAGTAAAGAGCCAGTGACATTGGCTCTTTACCACGTGACCAGCTGTGTCCAATCTCAGTCGGTCACAGAATGTCAACAAACCGCGGTAACGAGATGTTACTGGGTTCTCCTCCTCACACACCGATCGTGTGTGAGAAGCAGATTGTAATAACATCTCGTCACCAGCCATCAAAGTACCTGTCATCACCCATCAAAGTACCTGTCACAGCCCATCTGAGTACCCGAGTACCTGAGTACCTGTCTCAGTTTATCTGAGTACCCGAGTACCTGAGTACCTGTCACAGTCCATCTGAGTACCTGTCACAGTCCATCTGAGTACCTGAATACCTGTCACAGCCCATCTGAGTACCTGTCACCACCCATCAGAGTACCCGAGTACCAGTCACCAGGGCATCAGAGTACCCGAGTACCTGTCACCAGGCCATCAGTGTACCCAAGTACATGTCACCAGACCATCAGAGTACCCGAGTACCTGTCACCAGCCCATGCCTCATAGAATATACGTTGGGGTGTTTGCTTTCCAAAATGGGGTCATTTTGTGGGTAATTTCACTGTTCTGGTGCTCAAGGACCTTCAAAAGTGTGATAGGTAGGAATTAAATAAGATGTGTAATTTATGCTCTTAGAACGCCTGAAGGTACTACTTCAATGTTGGGCCTCTGTATGTGGCCAGGCTGTGTAAAAGTCTTACACATGTGGTATCGCCATACTCAGGACGAGTAGCAGAATGTGTTTTGAGGTGTAATTTTTGCTATATACATGCTATGTGTTAGAAATATCTTTGACAACTATAAATTGACAACTTTGTGTAAAAAAAAAAAAAAAAAAAAAAAAAAAAAAAAAATTTCATTTTCTTTCCATGTTTTCTGAAGACTTGTGTAAAAAAATTAACCATTCAAAATACTCATAATGCTTCATAGAATATACGTTGGGGTGTTTGTTTTCCAAAATGGGGTCATTTTGTGGGTAAATCCATTGTCCTGGTGCTCCAGGGCCTTCAAAAGTGTAATAGGTCGTTAGGAAATTAGAGGTGTAATTTATGCTCCTAGAACGCCTGACGGTGCTCCCTGCATGTTGGGCCTCTGTATGTGGCCAGGCTGGGTAAAAGTCTCACACATGTGGTATCACCATACTCAGGAGGAGTAGCAGGATGTATTTTGGGGTGTAATTGGAAGAATGCATATGCTGTGTGTGAGAAATAACTTGTTATTATAACAATTTTGTGAAAAAAAATCTTAATTTTCCCAAGAATTGTGGGAAAAAATTACAACTTCAAAAAACTCACCATGCCTCTTACTAAATACCTTTTGACTGTCTACTTTTCAAAAAGGGGTCATTTGGGGGGTCTTTGTACTTCCCTGACATTTCAGAGCCTCAAGAAATTAGATCGTCAGTGCATCAGGTGTGATCAATTTTCAATGATTTGCACCAAAGCTTGTAGACTCTAAAACTTTCACAGAGACTAAATAATATCCACCAATTTGGGTTATTTTTACCAAAAGAGATGTAGCAGTATAAATTTTGTCCCAAATTTATGAACACAAATGACTTATTTGCAAAATTTTATCATAGAAATTATAAAAAGTGCTTTTTTCAAAATGTATGCTCTTTTTTCACTTATGTTGCAAAAAATAAAAACCCAATGGTGATTAAGTACCACCAAAAGAAAGCTCTATTTGTATGAAAAAAAATTATATGCAACACTGTGTACAGTGTTGCATGACTGAGTAATTGGCATTCAAAGTGTGAGAGCGCTGAAAGCTAAAAATTGGTCTGGGCAGGAAGGGTGTATAAATGTCCTGTATTGAAGTGGTTAATTCACTGAGGTCGGGTTCTCCCCTGGATAAAGCTCTAAATTTAGCATATATCTCAGTTTTACCCAAACCTGGTAAGGATCCGAGCGTAGTTCGCAATTATCGCCCAATCTCTTTAATTAACGACCTAAAAATTTTGCCAAAAATTTTAGCTAATAGACTACCATCCTGTATCACTCAATATGTTCATAAAGACCAGACGGGCTTTATCCCGGGGAGACAGGGACCTGACCAGATAAGAAGGGCCATAGACATAATCTTCCTGCTCAACTCCCAGTGGGATTGCAGTCCTCCTCAGGAAGGCTTTTTGCTGTCAGTTGACCTCCAAAAGGCCTTTGACACAGTCACATGGCCTTACCTGTTTAATGTGCTGGAAAGATGGGGCTTTGGCCCCAATTTTCTGGGACTACTCCACTCCCTGTACTCTAATCCAAGCACACAGGTAAGACTCCAAGGCTGCTACTCAGATCCCCTTAACATTGAAAAAGGCACCAGGCAAGGTTGCCCGCTCTCTCCCCTCTTATTTGCTGTAGCTAACGAGACCTTGGCCATCGCGATCAGAACCAGCCCTGACATCAAAGGAGTACTCTGTGGACCCCAGGGACACAAATGTGCTTTGTTCGTAGATGATCTCTTATTATTTGTTACCTCCCCTTATCTTGAATCCCAACATTTTCTCTTTACTTAAAAAATTTCCAAATACCTCTGGTCTTCAGGTTAATGTATCGAAATCCTTAGCATTAAACATCACAATACCCTCTAATTTACTTGAAAGTTTAGATGACCACTTCCCACTTACCTGGTGCTCCTCCTAAATCCCATATTTAGGCGTCAATTTAACCTCCAATATAGACTCATTATATTCCTCTAACTACCCGGCCATATTCCACAAACTACTTAATAAACACAAAAAAAGTTCATCAAATATCAGTGATAAAGTCCATCAAAGACAGTGATATATCTTCCTTCCAACTTCCACCACACCCAGGTAGGAAGGTGTTCAACACTAATAGGCCCCATTTAAGATTTTACCGCAGGTTTATCGATGATATCCTATTCATTTGGGAGGGCTCGAGAGATTCTGTGGAGGAATTTTTAGAATACCTGAATAATAATACAAACAATATTAAATTAGAGTATCAAATTAGTGAGAGAACCATTAACTTTTTAGATGTTACTATAGAAAAAGAGTGTAACAGTTTGAGGACTAAGGTATACTTTAAACTGACGGACCGCAACAGTTACCTTTCCATTAGAAGCGGCCATCATCCGGCCTGGATAAGGAACATACCGGAAGGACAGATGTTGCGGGTCCGTCGAAATTGCACACAGTTGGATGACTACCTGGAGCAAGCGAATGTCCTTAAGGAGAAATTCATACAAAAGGGATATAATAATGAGAAGCTGGTGGAAATAATTCAGGAGGTGGTGGAGATCCCTAGGGAACAATGCCTAGAGAAAAAAGATCCTCAAGTACGTGACAACCAACACCAATTCAGTTTTGTTTTGGGCTTTCATTGCCAGTATAGGGAAATAGAAAGTATTTTCAGAAAATACTGTTATATCCTTTGTAAGGACAGACATCTAGGTGAAATATTACCAACACAACCGAAGTTCATCTATAGGAAAGCACCTAATATAGGGATAAGATAGTGAGGAAAATTCTGGACCCACCAGATTACAGTTCTCTGAGATTCGACTTCAAGGGCTTCTATTGCTGTAGGAAATGCATTTGTTGCAGAACAGTACGAACTAGTAATAGAGGTATAACAAGTGTCACGAATAGAGATGGAGAGACATTTGCGATTAAGGAATTTAGTACATGCACCACCACTCATGTGGTATACTTGATGTGGTGCCCTTGTGGCCTATTTTATGTAGGAAGAACCAAAAGACAACTGAAGGTTCGTATTAGTGAACATCTGGCCAATATAAAAAATGGTTACAAATACCATAGTGTATCATTGCACTTCAAGGAGAAACATCAACAAGATCCATCCTTGCTGCAATTTTGTGGAATCAATGTGGTGCATCCATCTTGGAGAGGATCCAATAGGATCAGAGATCTGTCACGGAGGGAAACGGAATGGATATTTCTTTTTAAAAGTTTGACCCCTAGGGGACTTAACATTGAATTAGACTTGAATTGTTTTATCAATGATTTTTAATTTGATGAGCGACGGAATATGATTAACAGGTTAATGGTGAAGAGGTATGGCTTGAGACATCCACCTGTTAGACTATATGGTATAGCTCCTGCCCACATAGGAGAGATCGTAGAAGATTTTAGTAAAGCACTGTCACTTTATGGTGGGATATTATGTACTCCACTTGGGATGATATAGCTATTATACAGAAGTGGAGTCCAATCCCCATGAAGTGCATTTAGATGTGTTTAGCGCTTTGCACCATTTGAGTATTGGTGTAAAGTGGTGAGAAAACATGTTAATACAGAAATTAGAGATATGTTAATTTCAGCTCCAAATAGATGGGGATATAGTGATAACACTACAGCTGGCACCTACCAGTGGTTGCTCTAGTTTAACCTTAGGTGACTATATAACCCACGACATACAATGTGCCATACAGGTGATGTGGGGCTGGGTGAACTATGTACATATGTCCGAGCTTGAGTGGATTGCTTTGGACATATGGATTAACGATCACAGTCATATGGAATTAATCTTTATTTTATTTTTATTCTATCTTTCATTAATTTTAGTTGATAGGGTAATGCATTCTAACCATTCATCAATAAAGTCCTTTTTGGGGACATTTTAAACGGATTTTATTATATTAAACTTTGATAGATATGGGGATTTGTTATAACATTTTAATGTTTTATGATTATTATTAATTTTTTGATTATTATTAACTTTTTAATTATGGTGAAGAAACACTCCTAGAGTAAAAAGTTGAAAGGCTATAGCATTCAGGGTTCAGGGAATATATTCAGAATGAACAATGGATGACGCTGTTATTAGTTGTTGGATAGTCGCTGTATATAAAATACATGAGGTTATACCTAGTCTGAGAAGTAAAGGTCATTTATATTGCATTCAATGTGTCTATTACACAATGAATCCTAATAACAGGGGTGCATTGCGCTCACGGAGACACGAGCAATGCGCAGGTGCGACGTACGCACATTGCGCAGGTGCGGTGAGCGATCTCCTTTCTAAGAGGAGGCTATATAAGAGTTGACTGACAACCCGGGCGGCCTATCCCATGAATAAGTCACAGGCGTGACGAAACATGTCGGGGCGTGGCCGAGTGACGGTGAACACCAGGAACGAGTGACGTGGAGTGAGACGAACATCGCGGTTGAGCCTATCAGGAGAGGGGACCTGACCAAGTGGTGGGGCGAACGAGGAGTGGGTGAGATAAGCGAGCAGACGCCTGCACAGATCGGGTCCGCCGTGACCGCAACCCCTAGAGAGTGTTATACAAGTTGGGGTGCTGTGCTGTGCAGTTGAACACAGTTTGCTGTGGAAATTTCACATTGCGTTTCTTTGATTTTAAAAGTGTGAGTTTAACCTTTGAAGATTTGGCTTGTGTGTTGTTCAATAAACTAGTTGTACGAATTACACTATTGGAGCTTTTCTTTTATTCACATGTGGAACGAATTGTCTATATATATTTGGAGGGCTGGTTCATCACCATTATCTTTTCTGTTTGGGAACATTAAAGTGGGGTTCCACCCAAAAAACAAAAATACCTGTAAAAATTCTAAAAAAACAAAACAAAAAAAATTTGGATATTTTTTTTTTTCACTTACCTCTAAATGCCTGTTGCTAGGTGGTCCCTCGTAGTCTGCCTGTTCCTTTGCCTGGGCTGGTGACATCACTTCCCCCCAGGCACAGGAAGGGCTCCGCTCTGCTCCCTCCCTCCTGTCAATCATCTGGGACCCAATACAGGTCCCAGGTGATTGAGCGGCCAATCACGGTGCGTGGCGCCGCTCGCGCATGCGCAGTGGGTGCCAGGCTGTGAAGCCACAGCCCGGCGCCCACAGTTGAAATGCCGGCGCCGACGAGCGGGGCTTCGATCCCCCGCATCGCTGGACCCAGGGACAGGTAAGTGTCCAATTAAAAGTCAGCAGCTGCAGTATTTGTAGCTGCTGACTTTTAATTTTTTTTTTTTTTTTGACGGCCCCCCTGGGTGGAACTCCTCTTTAAGCACTAAAGTCTTACACGCAAGTGGGGGCAATTGGAGTCAGTGAGTGAGTTTTTCATCGGGAGTGGGTCCACTCAACACCTGGGTGTGGTGGAAGTTGGAAGGAAGATATATCACTGTCTTTGATGGACTTTATCCCTGATATTTGATGAACTTTTTTTTGTGTTTATTAAGTAGATTTTTTACGATTCACATTGGTATATTAATTTTTTGAATGTGACATTGCACTTTCTAACTTGTTATATGATCTTCACTTATCACTTGGTGTTCACCTTATACATATTTGAAGATATATGTGTATGTATATAGTTCACTGTATATTTATATAAAGGTATATGTATTTTTATAATTTATATTCAGATTTGTTTATACTTTATCTTGTGCTTAATCAGCCACGGTAAAAGTATAGCACATTGTGTGAATTGAGCGCCACTGTTTTATTCAACGTATGGTTTAACACTGGTTTACACGTTTTAGAAGAAAACACTATAGAGTTAAATTTTATTTAAAGTGGCAGCTATAGCTTAGGTTTTTTTTTGTATCAACACGTATCACATAATATTAATAACCTATTGTGTGTATACTCCGAGGCGCAGTGGTGGTAAACAAGGTATAGGTGGGCAGTAATACTTTGGGGACCATTTTGATGGTGTGATATTCCACAAACTGTTGTCAGACCTCTCTACATGGTTTAAACATAACCTCTCATGGCTAGGCCGCATTAACGCTATCAAAATGACACTCCTACCATGCCTAATATATCTTTTCAGATCACTACCCATCCCAATCAGGAAACTGCTTAACTTCCAATCCAAAATTTTGAATTTGAATTTATCTGGTGACCTAGAGGCAGGAGGTGCTCTAAAAATATCCTGTTCAGACTTAAAACGCAAGGAGGACATCATTTGGTGGTACTACCAAGCAGCTCAACTCGCCCAGATCTCTATCGCATACTCACAGGACTCGAAACAGGACTGGGTGTTAATGAAGAGGCAACCTGTTCCCCACCACACAATCGATTTTCTAAACTCAGACCTCCTATCCTAGCTCCTACCCTGTCCCACTCTCTGGCCCTGTGTGACCAGATGCACAAACATCCCTCATTAATCTCAGCCCTACGCCCTCTAACGCATTTGTTCCACAATCCCAATTTCCCCCAGGAATGAACATCTTGGCTTTTTGTTGGTGGCTTAACAAAGGTTTAATTAGAATAGGGAACTTCTTCACTTCTACAGGCCCCATTTCACTTGCATTCTGCATGAGCAAACTGGAGATGCCCACTTCAGAAAAATTCAGATATACATAAATACTCCATTTTCTTCAATCCATCTTGCCTAATAAGCCCAAACCTCCTAGGGTCATGGCTTATGAATCATGGTGCTTGAACATCACGGATCAGAGGGGGGGGGGGGTATCCATCATTTACTCCTCATCAGCTTCATCTCTGTCCAAACCTTCCTATGCCCAAACATGGGAAAATGACCTCAATATAGAATGGTATCCAGAAAAATGGAATGCCTGCTTCCAACGCTCCTTTAAAGGTATACTGAATATTTCCTTGATTGAGGCCAGCCTCAAAATATATACACGCTGGTATAGGGTTCCCTATCTCCTCGCCAAGATCTACCCAGATGCTTCCCCGCTGTGTTTAGAGACTGCCACCACATGGGCAGAATGTTCCACATATGGTGGACCTGCCCACCAATATGAAGCTTTTGGAATAACATTTTCTCTCTAATACACAAGGTAACGAATACACAGGTTGTATAGAAGACACCGGGGAGCAAGAAATCTTGCTGATTAATTGGGGATCAAATACTTATTTCGCTCATTAAAATGCAAATCAATTTATAACTTTTTTGAAATGCGTTTTTCTGGATATTTTTGTTATTTTGTTGTCTCTCACTGTTAAAATAAACCGACCATTAAAATGATAGACTGATCATTTCTTTCTCAGTGGGCAAACGTACAAAATCAGCAGGGGACCAAATACTTTTTTCCCTCACTGTAGATACACGAAGGGCAACGCAAGGTCAGATTATGGGTATATGGGATATCTCAGCCAATGGTCAGCGGTTTTCTTGAATCCCTTGGCCTGCTGTGAGAGCCTATATATTTGGATGGAGTCAGGTGATCTATGTTCTGTGCCACTTGGACGTCTGTCTGGGTGGACGTGTGTCATATTGCCTGGGCTGCTAGGCCGGAGATGGGGCCTATCCCGGGCACATCTGGCTGCTAGGCTGTCTGAAGGCCTATCCAGGAGCAAGAGAGCAGCGCAGGGTTGGGACTGCGGCTTGCAGTCAAACCAGAAGTGACGGTTCCGCGGGCCAGAGGACCTGTCATGGTCAGGGGTAGAGGGGAAGCTGTTGCCAGTAAGGGACTATCCGCCTAATTACTGGGGACCACAGTGAGTAACTGAAGCAAGTACCGAAGCAGCATTCTCACCAACTGGGGATGGTGAAGAATTGGGAAACTTCAATGGGTATCAAGCCAGGGTGCAGAGCAGCCTTGTGTGTCAAGCCAGGGACCGAGGAAGGCCAAAGGGGGGGAACTTTGAGAGGTATCTAGAGTGCCAGGCTAAGGACCCAGCAGAGAAGCGGGGGTGATGCTTGAGGAAGATACCACTGTGAAGACTGGAAGAGCTCAAGGGATTCAGTGGCAGTGAATCAGTGGGTCTAGTGAGAGACTGTACTGAAGAACTACAAGGAGTGATTGTAGTGAAAGTGAAGAAAATGTTAAGCCTTGTGTTTGGAACTGTTAAAGACTGTTGCCATAGGAGACAGCATTCCTACACATGCACATGTGGCGTCTTGCTGGATGCCTTTCCCTGCATGGCTGTCCTCCTATTAAAGTCTCGCTGTCTGACAATTAATCTTGCAACTACTTAAGGGTGTCCTGGCCCTAACCCTCTCTCCCCCAAAAAGAGGTTTGTTAAGAGAAATAAACCCTCTTTTGCATCCAAGAAGTAGCTGGAGTCCAATAACTTTAACAACTCTCCACCCACCATGCCTCACAACCCACTACATACTAAAAGATGTCAGCTGTTCCTGGCCCTGGAGGTTCACATTAGATCAAAGGAGGCCTGGGACCTTGCTACATTTGGCACCCAACGTGGGGCTAAGGCATTATCTCTGCAGCCATCGCCCTTAGCAACCGGCCTCAGCTTCATTGGGATTTCGTCTGGCTCCATGGGAGGGTGGCAAGTAATCTTTACACTTCTATTGGACTGTGATGTCGTGTGTACTACCAATGTGGGGAAGAACCATCAAGTCTCGCTGCTCAGGGGAGAGGATCAGCCAAGTCGTTTGACACTTCCCGCCAGTGCTGTGAGGGTTAATACAGACTCCAAAATGGACTCCAGTACAGTTTTGGTGCACCGCAGCATGAAGAAGGCAGGCGCCACAGTTCTCAGAGAACATTTGCACCAATCTGTTGGCAGGGGGAGAAGTTCACACTCTGCAGAGGAGGATAAGGAAGTGCTACCATGTGTGTCTGATTGTGGGTTGAATAGAAAGATGGCGCAGTTCATGAGTGAGAGAGGGAATTGGAGAAAGTATGCTCCGGGTGTTTGTTTCGGTCCGAGTGACACTAAACCTGTCCTGACTAGGAATCAGCCGAACACCCCCCGGTTCGGTTCGCACCAGAACCTGCGAACGGACCAAAAATTTGAACGAACTTTAGAACCCCATTGACGTCTATGGGACTCGAACGTTCAAAATCAAAAGTGCTCATTTCAAAGGCTAATTTGCATGGTATTGTCCTAAAAAGGGTTTGGGGACCCGGGTCCTGCCCCAGGGGACATATATCAATGCAAAAAAAACTTTTAAAAACAGCCGTTTTTTCGGGAGCAGTGATTTTAATGATGCTTAAAGTAAAAAAAAAAAAAAAAGTGAAATATTCCTTTAAATATTGTACCTGGGGGGTGTCTATAGTATGCCTGTAAAGTGGTGCGTGTTTCCTGTGCTTAGAACAGTCCCTGCACAAAATGTTATTTTTAAAGGAAAAAAAGTCATTTAAAACTGCTTGCGGCTTTATTGTAATGTCGGGCCCTGGCAATATGGATGAAAATCAGTGAGACAAACGGCATGGGTACCCCTAAGTCCATTAACAGGCCCTTTGGGTCTTGTATGGATATTAAGGGGAACCCCCCCAGATTAAAAAAGGAAAGGTGTGGGGCCCCTAGTCCCTATATACTCTGAACAGCAGTATACAGGCGGTGCAAACAAGACAGGGACTGTAGGTTTGTTGTTAAGTAGAATCTGTTTGTAATCTTGAACTGGTACATTTTTAACGTGTTTAGCTCCAGCCAAAAAATCTATTTTAAGCTTTTTGGAAAACCTAGGGAAGGGTTATCACCCCTGTGACATTTGTTTTGCTGTCTGTGCTCCTCTTCAGAAGATTTCACCTCACTTTTTGTCCCAATGACAAATGTTGTTTGAAAATATGGGGTTTTTGTGAAACAAGGATTGGTGATAAAGCATCAGTGGAAAGGAGAAAAGTTTTTCCCATATTAACTCTTACAGGAGAGAATTTCCCTTCCTAAGGGTAGATTTCATCTCACTTCCTGTTGTCTCTTTCCGTTTGCAAGTAGGAGTCATTTGTAAGTTGGATGTTTGAAAGTAGGGGCCTGCCCTATATACTCAGCAGAAATTTGGGCCTTAGGTGTTGTTGTGGCCACAACACTGTAAGCCCTCACAGGGCCCTGCTGTGAAATATGAGATCAAGAATTGTAATTACATGCCCCTGTTGAACAGGGGCAGAAAAATTGGGCCTTTGGTGGTGGTGGTGGTGGTGGTGCCACAACACTGTAAATCCTCACAGATACTCTTGGTGGGTGCAGAAACGAGCCCTGCTGTGAAATATTAGATCAAAAATTCTAATTGCATGTCCCTGTTGAACAGGGGCTGAAAAATTGGGCCTTAGGCACTGGTGCTGGTGCCACAACACTGCAACCCCTCACAGATATTCTAGTTGGTGCGCAGGAACTAGCCCTGCTGCAAAGAATTGCATGAAAAATTGTAATTACATGCACCTGTTTAAACGGGCGGAAAAATTGGGCCTTAGGCACTGATGGCGGGACTGGCGGTGCCCAGAACCAAAAATGTTCTTACAAGCTATCATCATGATCATTGAGGAGGAAGAGGATAATTACTCAGTATAACAGGATAGTCACTCAGCATCAGCATAGGCAGTCTTTGAAGGGATCTGACATTTCAAAAAAATGTATTCGGTTACATCAGCATCAGGTGCTTGGTAGCTGGTGGTGATCCAAGACTGATTCATTTTTATGAAGGTCAGTCAATCGACCGAGTCGGTGGACAGACGCACCCTGTGATCGGTTACAAAGCCTCCAGCAACACTGAATGTGCATTCCGAAAGAACGCTGGATGCAGGACAGGCCAGTAGCTCAATTGCATACTGTGCAAGCTATGGCCAGTGATCTATCCTCAAGACCCAGTAACCTAGAGGATTTTCGGTGGAAAAGGTGTCCAAGTCAGATCTTGCCGCTAGGTATTCCTGCACCATGTAAAACAGACTGAACGTATCGGTCAGATGGCCACCTTCTCCACCGCTCCTTCTTTGACTGACCGAAGCCTCAGCAACACATTGTCCAGAAACAGGAGTTTGTAACCTCCCAGTCTCTGGGAACGCGTTGCACAGATCTTTCTGCAAGGCCTCCCGAAGATGTTTCATCCTCTGCTTCCTCCGCGATGGCAAGATAAGGTCCGCAACCTTACCCTTGTAACATGGATCAAGGAGGGTTGCCAGCCAGTATTGTTCCTTCTCCTTGATACCACGAATACGAGGATCCTTCCACAGGCTTTGCAGGATCAGGGAGGCTATGCAGCGTAGGTTTGTTGAGGCATTCGGTCCGGAGTCCTCTGGGTCACTAAGAACGACATGATCCGCAGCCACCTCCTCCCAGCCACGTACAAGTCCATGTGTTTCTTGGGACTGTAAATGATCCCTTAAAGACTGCTGCTGATGCTGAGTGCCAGGCTCCACCTCCATACTGACACAATCCTCCTCCTCCTCTTCCTGTGTGATCAGCAGGCACGCAGGAACAGTGTCTGGATAAGGGGGGCCTTAAGAGCTAAGGAAGTCCTCCTCTTCCTGCCTCTGTTCTGCCTCAAGTGCCCTGTCCATTATTCCACGCAGCGTGTGCTCCAACAGGTGGACAAGGGGGACAGTGTCACTGATGCATGCACTGTCACTGCTCACCATCCTCATGGCCTCCTCAAATGGTGACAGGACAGTGCATGCATGGCCCACTAGCATGGGGAAAAAAACAAGCTCCCCTGACCCTGTCCAGGTGCCATAGTCGCACAGGTACTCATTGATGGCCCTCTGCTGCATGTGCAGCCACTGCAGCATGGCCAACGTTTAGTTCCACCTGGTGGGCATGTCACAGTTTAGGCGGTTCTTGGGCAGGTTAAATTCCTTTTGGAGGTCTGCCAGCCGAGCACTGGCATTATATGACCGGTGGAAATGCACACAGACTTTCCTGGCCTGCCTCAGGACATCCTATAAGCCCGGGTACCTGCCCAAGAACCGCTGAATCACCAAGTTAAGGACGTGAGCCAAACAGGGCACATGGGTCATTTGTCCCTGTCGGAGGGCGGAGAGAAGGTTGGTGCCTATGTCGCAAACCACCATTCCTGCCTTAATTTGGAGTGGCATCAACCACCTCTGAACCTGCCCCTGCAGAGCTGACAGAACCTCTGCCCCAGTGTGGCTCCTGTCCCCCAAGCACACCAGCTCAAGCACTGCATGGCATCTTTTGGCCTGCATACTTGAGTAGCCCCTTGAACGCCTACGGAGCACTGTTGGTTCCGAGGACAAAGCACAGGAAGAGGCTATGGAGGAATAAAAAGAGGAGGGGGTGGAGGAGAGAGGTGTGTCAGAATCATTAGTAGTGGCATTTTGCAGGCATGGTGGCGGAACAACCTCCAACACTACTGTACCTTGTCCTGCATCCTTCCCAGCTGCTAGCCCAGTCACCCAATGCGCCGTGAAACTTGGGTAACGTCCCTGTCCATGCCTGCTGGACCATGAGTCAGCGGTAATATGCACCTTACCGCTGACCGCCCTGTCCAGCGAGGCATGGACATCGCCTTCCACATGCCGGTAGAGAGCTGGAATCGCCTTCCGTGGGAAAAAGTGGCGTTTGGGTACCTGCCACTGAGGAACCGCACATTCCACAAACTCACGGAACGGGGCAGTTTCTACCAACTGAAAAGGTAGCAGTTGAAGTGCTAGCAATTTTGCCAAGCTAGCATTCAACCGCTGGGCATGTGGATGGCTGGGAGCAAACTTCTTTCGGCGGTGCAGCAGCTGGGGAAGGGAAATTTGCCTGGTACAATCTGACGTCGGTGTAGCGAAAGCAGATTGCTCACAAGTACTTGGCTGTGACACACCTAATTCTACACCTTCATTCCTCTCAGTGCAGGTCTCAGAGAGGACTGAAGGTATAGTGGGGTTGGAGATCTCAGCTGATGAGGAGCAAGGAGAGGTCCTCTTTGTTCTTTGGTGTGGGACTTTTAGATACGCTTGCCAAGGAACTGCATGGCAGATCAACATATGTCTGGTCAAGCATGTGGCGCCCAAGCGGGAGATGTTTTGGCCACGCGAGATACGCTTGAGACATATGTTGCAAATAGCAGTGGTGCGATCTGATGCACTCGTCTCAAAAAAGGCCCACACCAAAGAACTTTTGGAATAATGCGCAGAGACAGCAGCGCCCTGCACATGCGGAGCTTTGTGGTGTGATGCAGTCAGTGTGCTGCCCTTAGGTTGGCCCTTGGAGGGCATCCCGCCTCGTTGGTGATGTGCCTCCTGCTCCTCCTCCTCCTCCTCGTTGAGTCAGTAACCTCATCATCCCCTCCCTCATCACTGGAGCAAACCTGGCAGTATGCTGCAGCAGGAGGAGCATGACTGCCAGATTGCTGTCCTTCTTGTGCACCCCCTCTGTCCGGGCTCACGTTACTGCCTTCATCTAGCTCAGTATCATCATCAGAGCCTTCTAAACGCTGGGCGTCCTCCTGGAGCATGTACCCAACACTGTGGTCAAACAGTTCGAGGGACTCCTTAGGAGGACATGGTAGGGCTAGGGAAGGAGTCACTGATGCCATTAAGACGAGGGAAGAGGCCGCTGCAGCTGCTTTGCCAGACAAAGTACCCTGAGCATGGGTGAGAGAGGATGAGGAGAATGAGGACGGCTTGGTCATCCACTCGTCCAAGTCTTCCACATGTTGCAGCTCAACACAGCCAGCTGCCGAAAAAAAAGGCCAAGCGTGTCCCATGGCCACGTGCTGATGAGGATGCACCGTCTCCACGACCAGCACTGTTGCCTGTAGACACAGAGCCTGCTTGCCCTCTTTTATTGGCTTGTGACTGTCTGCCTCTCCTTGTTGGCCTTCCAGACATACTAATGGCCTGCAGTGAGATGTAGCTTCACTAAGCTGGGAGATTATATATATATATATATATATATATATATATATATATATATATATATATATATATATACTGCAGCTAGCAAAATCAACTGCCTGCCTGTAGTATGAGAACACCACCAATCTTCTACAGGTAGCTTTAGATGAACACTGTGCAGAGGTCGCACTACACTAACTTGTAGCTTTAGCTGAACACTGTGCAGAGGATGCACTACACCACCAACCTTCTACAGGTAGCTTTAGCTGAACACTGTGAAGAGGACGCACTACACTAACGTTAAAATAATGTAGCTGCCTGCGGTAGTGATAGGATCAGGAAAACACCACCAACCTTCTACAGATAGCTTTAGCTGAACACTGTGCAGAGGATGCACTACACTAACGTTAAAATAATGTAGCTGCCTGTGGTAGTGATAGGATCAGGAAAACACCAATAGCCCCCCTACCTGCAAAGTACTCCAGATATTTTTGTCTGACTTCGCAAGCGCTTTGGGGGGGCAAGCCAGGACAGCCAGCTTCAAGTGCCATCAGGGTTGCTTGATCTGGAAATCAGGCCTCAGGCCCAACTGAGGCCACACAGTTCGTAGCATTTTTACGTAGGAAATTATGCAAAATGCAGTAGTCAAGCACTATATGGTTGAGTTTATATTCTGCCATGTGTATGGGTGTTAGAAATAGGCGGAACCGGCTGGCCATTATGCCAAAAGCATTCTCCACCACTCTTCTGGCTCTGGCCAGCCAGTAGTTAAAAACCCTCTGCTCTGGGGTGAAGGTCCTCATCGGGAATGGCCTCATCAGATGGTCTCCCAGCCCAAACGCTTCATCAGCAACAAACACAAACGGTAGACCAGCCACGTTATCTTCCGCAGGTGGCAAGCCCAAGCCACCATTCTGCAGCCGTCTGTAAAACTCCTTCTGGGCAATGACTCCACCATCCGACATCCAGCCATTCTTCCCCACGTCCACATACAGGAACTGGTATGTCGCCGACACCAAAGCTACCATCACTATACTATTAATCCCCTTGTAATTATAATAGTATGACCCTGAGTTGGAGGGTGGGACGATGTGGATGTGTTTCCCATCGATTGTCGCTCTGCAGTTGGGAAAGTCCCACCGCTATCTGCCATTCCTGTGAGGTTGAAGGAAACTCTGGAGTCAACCAAAAAAAAAAGAGTACTTTTGCACATTGCAAGCAGATTAGACACAAACATTCCTGGCCAACATCAGTATAACATTGATTTTAAGTAGTATTTAAAGACAAAAGTATAAGGTCCACTTATCACATTCCTCACACCCGCTGATGGCCCGTTGTAAATATTTTATGTTGGTGGCGGGGGGAGATGTTTTGGACAGGTAACCCTCTCCACATCATTGAGAGCTGAATGCATAAATAATGTGTGTTACTTTGGCCAGCCCCTCCTTACTTACACTATTGGCAGCCCACTGGACAGGTAAGAAGTTTCATAATACAAAAATATGAATACACACTGTCCAAATTGAAGCACAATTTTATATTCTGCAATTACCTATCAAGATAATAGGAGAACAAAACTTTAAACAGTACCATTTGAAAGTATTCAGGCAGGCACATGCACTACATGCTTTGGTGAATTCATCCATAAATCTGACCACAAAAGAGGTAGGTATAGTGTGTATGGGTTTGGCAAAGTCAGCAGAGGATTGGTACTGGTTGACTTAGCGATTGGGGAGGTGGGAAGGTTCCAAATGAGTTTGGGCCCCCCAAAAAAAGCCTCTTGCACTATGCATGAATTTAAGGACAAAAATAAAATGTGTACACATTTTAGGGGGTGTTTAGGGTAAAGCACTACAATGGAGCTGACAAAATACATTGTTAAGTGACTAGGCTAGGTGTGTATGGGCCCAGGATAGCATGCTAGGGAGGTTAGTGAAGGCAAATATGCATGAAGGACAAAAAAGGAGTGTAAGGAGATTCCATATTACATTACATTATTGATTAATTGATTAATTGTTGAT